>NW_015506298.1:145046-174899 GCF_001515645.1 Sinocyclocheilus grahami
CCTTATGTAGCCGAATCTGCGCTGGTTTGAATGGGCCTCCAGTTTTCCCTTTTGTGTTGCTGCCTCCAGCTAGCGCTGTGACGTCGCTGACCCTAGTTACCTGTGGTTGGCCTGGCAGTGCGTCACTCAGAAAACAACAGGCCAATCAGAAGAGAGGCTCATGAATATTAATTAGACAGGCCAAAATCGACCTGAGAGAGGAGCTGTAAAAATATATTGAGATGGTTTTTGGTACCTATACCGCAAATATATATTATTATTAAGGACATCAAAACCTAAAATAAAACTCCAGAAAGGTGTAAAATATGGGACCTTTAAGAGAGTGGAATAACCTGAGAAGTCCACTTCACAGAGCACTTACAGTAAATGGAATGCATCTCTGAACTGAACTTAAACACTTCTTATAACCAAGCAACAGAGAAATAGCTGATGAATAGAGTAATTCTGCTTGCCTGATTTCGGTAAATGACACAAGGATATGGGGGTAGAATTGTTGCTTAATTCCAAATAAATAGATTATGATCCACAAATAAATAGAATGAGATTCACAAATAAATCTTAAAGTTTCACAAACATGAATTAAATTCACAAATAAATAAAATGAGATTTGCAAATAAAAAACATTCACAAATATACTATATTTATGTCACAACCATAACTTTGAATGGCATTTATTTGTGAATCGCGTCCTGTGCATTTGTAGATAGCTGCTCGCATTTGTGAATCGCGTCCTGTGCATTTATTTTTTGTGCATGCACAAAGGCACGTAACATAAAATACTGTGGCTTGGCATGATACACAGTCTAATGGTCTAACGAAATCCAGTTTTAAACATCTTTTACTGTACCCATTGTATGGCCCTTATATGACCTATTTGAGCCAATGCAGATGAATGAAGTTATCTCAGGACGGCAACAATTCTACCCCCGTACAAGGACATCACGGAAAAACACATAGGTTTGAAAAAGTGGAGCTCCATCTGCAACTAATTCTATGTCCACAATAATCCAAATACAATTTTCATTTCAACACACTTCATCCACACTAGCTTTTTCAAGTATTTTTCTAAAGTTCTGTGTCCACACTGAAACGTCTGAAAATAGAATTTAGTTGAATGACACGTACGCATTCTACATTATTTTCGAGTCTGACTTGATACACAGCAAACAGACATAAAAGTTCTCACACCATTTTTCGGGCACAATAATTTTATTAACAAAATAATCCACCACTTACTGCCGCATTCAGGTCACACTTAAAATCATTATTCCATGTAGCAAGTACATTTTCAGTCATATTCACTGGAATGCAATATGAAGATTATGCCAAATAACATTTATCTTTAACTATACTTTAACAATATTAAAGTGAATAGCAGGCACAACAATGCCAGTACAACCACAGACATCTATGGGATATCACATTACTGAACACATGCCATAATTACTGAACACCTCCAGTTTTGCAATCCACACTACAATGTGAAAACAGCATTTTCAAATTTATCCCCCTGGGAGAGTGTCTTCAAAAAGCTCCGTTTTCACCATTTTAGTGTAGTTCAGAGCTGGGCAACTTCGGTCCTGGAGAACCACTGCTCTGCAGAGTTTAGCTCCAACCCTAATTAAACACACCTGCCTGTAGCTTTCTAGTGATCTTGAGGACTCGCTCTGCATCCCAATGTTCGTAATATCCATCCTAATTAGTATGTGAGATTAAAATAAGTGTGTCCCAAAGCATAGTACGTTGAAAAGAGTATGCCAGAAGTCCCCGCATGGTCTACTATTTCAGGTCGATTTTTGAAGTGTGGATCCGTGCACACTCTGATGGCTAATATTACCCACAATCCATTGCGCTTTGGTGAAGGATTTGGTTCAGAACTACAAACACAAATAAAAACCGTTAAAAAACTACAAACATGGTGGATGCGCCCGAATGATGATTAAGTAGAGAGGTTTAGATAAAGGGGTTTGAGTTACTAATAATCAACATTTAACCTGTTAAAATATTTTATTTAATGTTATCTGAGTTAGGATATTTCATCTACAACAACAATGTGAACTTGTATAAACACCTGTTTGACCATTAACTTTTAAATGCATTATTATGTAAAAAATATGAGCAGAGTTCTCTGCATAAAGACCCACGGCTGGCAGATCAACGTGCTTCTTCATTTCTTTCCAATACGGCAGGAAGTTAAATTAAATTAAATGTGATAAAATAAAACTCCAGAAAGGTGTAAAATATGGGACCTTTAAGAGAGTGGAATAACCTGAGAAGTCCTTTTCACAGAGCACTTACGGTAAATGGAATGCATCTCTGAACTGAACTTAAACACTTCTTATAACCAAGCAACAGAGAAATAGCTGATGAATAGAGTAATTCTGCTTGACTGATTTCGGTAAATGACACAAGGATATGGGGGTAGAATTGTTGCTTAATTCCAAATAAATAGATTATGATCCACAAATAAATAGAATGAGATTCACAAATAAATCTTAAAGTTTCACAAACATGAATTAAATTCACAAATAAATAAAATGAGATTTGCAAATAAAAAACATATTCACAAATATACTATATTTATGTCACAACCACAACTTTGAATGGCATTTATTTGTGAATCGCGTCCTGTGCATTTGTAGATAGCTGCTCGCATTTGTGAATCGTGTCCTGTGCATTTATTTTTTGTGCATGCACAAAGGCACGTGACTGTGACAAGATGATTGACAGGCCAGTTTACAGTGACAGGATGCATGTAATTATGCGACAGAGCGGACCGTTAAAGATGCAATTGTGTGACATGATAGTATGTCACAAAGCTTGCCTACTCTTCTACTACACTCTCAAAAGTGTGTACTTTTTCTTCACCAAAAGAGTACATACTTTAAGGGCGTAGTATACGTAGGCACATTGAGACACAGCAATTGATTAGCTTGTCTAGGTGTGTTTGATTAGGGTTGGAGCTAAACTCTGCAGGACAGTGGCCCTTCAGGACCAATTTTGCCCAGCTCTTTAAAGTTCTCTATGTAACTTTTGGCACTCTTGCAGTTAATAAACAAAACTGCATGCATCTTGCAGAAGAACACTGTAGCTGGAGCTACTTTGCTCTGTTTATATATATAACATGCCATGCAGTTACTGAGCTACTCTGCAGTGGTTGGTGTCCTGCTCGATCAGAAATAGTCTGAATATAAAAACTTCATTATAGGCATGCCATAGTAGAAAAAAGTTTTGGAAGATGGATTGATAAAGTATTCACAAATTTTTTATCAATTCTGTACATTTTGAACAAAAAAAATTACATTGTGTACTTTTAATTGACGATCTGGACTGTTGCTGTCTGTGTTGTAGATTGTCTGGCTGTATGGTGACAGAGAAAGGCTGTGGTTATGTGTCTTCAGCTCTGAGTTCAAACCCCTCACACTTGAGAGAGCTGGATCTGAGCTACAATCACCCCGGAGATTCAGGAGTCAAGCTGCTCTCTGAAAAACTGGAGGATCCAAACTGCACACTGGACAATCTCAAGTATGTTGACACTGCTGTGTGTGCTTGTTTGAGTTTACTGATTGTATGAGATCTGCAGAATGTGACACTGTGTGTGTTTTACAGTGTAGATCATGGAGGAGAGTTGAGGATTACAGCAGGACTACACAAATGTATGTCTACACACCCACCCACCCACACACACACACACACCCCTTTAGTGACTGTTATAAATGACTCTTTTCTTGTGTTCAGATGCCTGTGATCTCACACTGGATCCAAACACAGCACACAATCATCTCGTTCTGTCTGAGAATAGAAGAAAGGTGACACATGTGGAAGAGTATCAGTCATATCCCGATCATCCAGACAGATTTGATGGGTGTCCTCAGGTTCTGAGTAGAGAGAGTCTGTCTGGACGCTGTTACTGGGAGACTGAATGGAGTGGAAATGCTATTATCTCAGTGACATATAAAGGAATCAGAAGGAAAGGAGGAAGTTGTTCCTGTGAGTTTGGATACAATAAAAACTCCTGGAGTTTGATATGTATTAATAATAGATTTACTGTCTGGCACAATCTTAGTTCAATTGACATACGTGTCCCTTCACACTCCTCTAAGAGAGTAGGAGTGTATGTGGATGTGTCAGCTGGCACTCTGTCCCTGTTCAAGGTCTCTGACTCACACACACTCACACACTTACACACATTCACCTCCACATTCACCGAACCTCTCTATGCTGGATTTACAGTTTTTGATTCATTGTCTCTGTCAGGTTGAAAAGCCAGTACGCAA
The DNA here is from genome assembly GCF_001515645.1 of Sinocyclocheilus grahami. NCBI lineage: Eukaryota > Metazoa > Chordata > Actinopteri > Cypriniformes > Cyprinidae > Sinocyclocheilus > Sinocyclocheilus grahami. The sequence continues at coordinate 149,324 of NW_015506298.1, forward strand.
CAACAGAGACAGCTTACCTTTGGTTTGACTCTGTTAATTATGAGGATGATATAAGGAGTTGAGCACCATTTACTTTTGTTCTTGTTAATTTGTTCTCCTTTTTTATTATGTATTTATGTATTTTTGTAGTCTGTAAAAAAGCTGACCGGACACACACACACACACACACACACACACACACACACAATACAATACAGTAAATGTTTAGGTTTATTTATAAATAAGACAAATTTTCTTGACCTAGGAATCAGTAGTAAAGTAATATCAATGCTTGCTTAGAAGTCATGAGGTCATATTTATTGTAAATTTAAATGTCTGCTTCACTGAATACATGATGTTAAGGAACCACATAATGTGTATTAGATTATAGCTGTGTATTAGTGCCTTATGGACATTACCTTCACACACTCATCTCTGGCTTATAACAGAATACTTCCTAAATTGTAACACTGAAACAATTATTTTCTGTAAAGCTGCTTTTGAAAACAGATGTATTGTGAAAATCTCTGTACAAATAATCTTGAATTTGTTGTAAGATGGTAATAGATGAGAAATAAACAATACAGTAAGACAGTATAAAATTCATTTCAGCATTTACACAGCCTGAACCACTGTAGTGGAAAACCCCTACTCTTATAGGCAGGGTTCCCACTCTTTCATGAACACCAGTTTCAAGGACTTTTTAAAGCACCATTTATTTTATATCAAGCACCTATCAAATTCACACCCCATAATATGTAGTGTCATGAAATTCACTAAGCTGTTTTTCCAATTTTTCAAGTTCTACATTTTCTCCTTAGCTCCATGTTGCAGTAAGTTTTGGGAGTTCATTTATAGTCCATCTCCTATCCAGAAAAGTCTGTCTTGCAGAGACTTGACAAAAATGAGCTCCTAAAACTTACTGCCAGATTCTGGAAGATCAATTCTTCAAACAGTGGTACAAGAGGATGTGGTGCTGGTCCTTCAAGAGTCACTCTCAGCTTATCTGTCCATAAAGCCTATAAAAATAGTCCATGTATTTCACAATACTTCAGAATGTTATTCTTATTAAGTGGGGGTCATTTTTAAGGATTTTTTACCCAATAAAAGTCTCTGAGAACCTGTCACCTTGTAATTCTGGAGACTCGTGGTTGCAGTTCTGGAAAATAGTGGCACTGGAGACTAAAAGGTTCCTGATGGTTTCACACTTAATTCTTCACATTAATTATTCATTATTTTGCAGTTAACATGCTCTTTTCTTCTCCACCTGTTTTTTCTGACCCCGCTGACCCAATGAGCATTTTGCTGACCAGTGCTCATGCCTTAACTTTGAAATTTCTGTATTGCATTAGTTTTTAATATTTCTCATGGGGATTTAATCATTTTTGACTTCCCAGTCTGAGTTAAATCTCTTTTTTGGCTCATTTCATCCGTAAAAGAAAACCTGCCTAATAATTCCGCACACTTTAATAAGGAGTTTTTTTTATTTCCAGCCTTCATGTACAATAATATATCACTTCTAAATTATGAAATACAAAAATAATAGTAGTTATTAAGATTGATGTGGTTTGGAATTGGTCAAATATGCTTGGAAAAAAATATGATCAGAATATCAACGTGGCTAATAATTATGCACACACTGTAAGATGTGCTCCCTTTACACAGAGTGTGCATGATCACAAAATCAAAAGTGAACAGCGAGCGCTCATTCAAATGCGATTTCAATACCCCGCATATTGATAGCGGCTCCCTGATGTGCAAAAATAATATACAATATTAGAATGATTGCGGGACACACATGTTGTGGGAGCGGGCGGTAATGGTCAGAAATTCAGCGGGAGCGGGCTTAAGAAAACTGTCCCCAAGGCTCTAGGCTGCGCATCAACACACACACTAATTTTTTTCGCGCTACCCCATCTCCACCCCCAATCATTAGTGCCATTTCGCTCTGTCTTTGACAGAACATATAGGACAATTTTTGAAATAGTGCCATAAATGGGTTGAAGCAAAAAAATATATATTTTGACTGAAAGTTTTTCCTCAGCCAAACCCCATTCCACAGCCATACCTGACACACACACAGTTTAAAAGCATGTTTTTCTTCTTGCAATTAGGAGCGCTCGTCCTCCTAATTCAAAAAATTTAGGAGCACCTTCTGATCAATAATAAAAAATTCTGATAAAAAATTAGCCTTCCTAATACGAGGTGACATTTGACTCAAAGTGTAATGGCATCTTTTTCATCTATGTCAAATTCAACAATGTATGTTTATAAGCTTTTTAAAATTTCTATTTAAAACAATATAATAAGAAGTAGAATAAGACAAATAGGTTACCAATCATGTAAAATTAGTATTAATAAAAAATGAATTTGTACTACAGAGGTGGCACAGAAGAACACAAAAGTGGCTTGTAGGTACATTTTCAGACGTTTAATGAGGCTCAGAGGTGGCATGAGTGCAATTAAATTCATACATTTATGTGGAGATTAATGTTTTAAATATAAAATCTTGAATACAGAAATATTAAATGATTTAAATAACTGAAATTATACGCTAAAAATGAAACTAAATCCGCCAGCAGATGGTGACAAGTCACTGATTTTATCACTGAATCATTCATTCAATTGATTCGTTCGAACGGCTGATTCATTCAGGAATGAAGCAAGTGACTGTCTTTATGAATGGGTAATCATGAATCACTGACTCACTAGATTCGTTCAAAAACGCACTTTCATTGAATGAATGAAACTAAGCTGTGTTTGCTTTTAGAGATGCGCAGTGGCTGAGCTGTTACTATATTTGGAACTATTTTCGTTAAAGAAATGGAGCAAAATCAGGCAGTACTTGTTTACTGAACTGTTGTATTGAATCAGTATCACATTGGCAAACTCCCTTAATAATTATTAAAAGCTGTCACTCTCCTTATCGCGATCTGTGGGCGCACAGAAAATGAGAGTGCGCGAGTGAGTTCTCAAGACTCAAAAGCACGTGCAAATGATACGTTTCGTCATCTGTCATCGTGTTATAAGCGCGGAACCTGCGGGAATGAGTAGAATTGTTATTAATCTCACTCCGAAATTCAAGTCCTGCTCTGTGTTCTCTGCTACTAACCCGACTGTGAATGATGCGAGTGGCGTCACATATGTTGTCACTGAGAAGCTGGAGCCGTGGCCTGGAATGATTTTTGGTGTGCCGGCAGAACAACAACAATGCGCTACATGTTTCTTTTCCTCTAATTTGTTTTTCCCCCAATTGACGGAAATCCGTCGTATCGACGGAAAACTTTAATCCCTGCATAAACAAAATTTATTTCAAATTTAATTCATGCACTTTCAAGGACCTATGTTTGTTTTCAAGTACTTTCCAGGCCTTGAATCCATATGTCTGAAATTCAAGTACTTTCAAGAAGCGTGGGAACCCTGTAAAGGGGACAACACACAGTTTCTGCCAATCTCATGTTAAAGGGTTAGTTCACCCAAAAAATGAAAATTGGGCTGTGTTTTACTCACCCCCGAGGCATCCTAGGTGTATATGACTTTCTTCTTTCAGACAAAACGTAATAATCACTTTAATGTAGCTTGCGCTCACTGAAGTAAACGGAAGCAGCTCCGGGAGGGTGACGTATCGAGGTCGGCTTTGCACATGCGCCGCTCAGAAGTGACGCATGCGGAAAACCAGCGGAGAGATCAAAACAAAACAACGGTTACTAATTAGAAGTACAAAACGAGGATTTTATAAAGAAGAATGTCGGAGGATTTCGATATAAGCCAAGAGGAGACTGGTTTTCCTTTGCTAAAGTAAGGAAACTTTGCTTCCTTTGCTCCTGGAAACAAACGTTCACCATTTTTGGGAGAACTAACCCTTTAATTAATTTGCCTTTGCCAGGTGTTTCTGTACATTGTCTGCCCTCCTGCAGTTTTCTCACCTTTCCTTTTTGAAAGGTTTTAACTTCATATATTGCTTCATTTAATTTTTTTCTTGAAGTTCTCTAAAGAGTAAATATTCTACTCTTATTTTAGTGCTGTGATTTAAACACTGCATTTAAAGAGTCGTGTCTCATTTAATTCTTCATTGTAAATGCCCACTGCTAGGACTGAGTAACATCTTTGCATATTAAATTAATAACTATATATGGAAGTCTTTTGAACATGCTTTTACAGCAGCCAAGATTAACCAATCATGAAAAGTTATCTGGTCCATCTTGCTTTGATGTGATGCTGATGTATGCAAAATAAACTCTGGCTTTCACCCGACTAGAGCTGCCCTTCTAAAAGTCATTAGTAGATGAGAAGAAGCTTAGTCGACAAAAATGTTATTAACCGGTTAAGCCGCGGTCACACTACACTTTTCGTTCCACTGACTTCCATTCATGCGAATGCGTCAAACCGGAAACGCAAGCCCGTGCGAAAAGTTTTCGCATTTCGCTGCATTCCAAAGTTCAAGCTTGGTGAACTCTGACCTGCGAATTCGCATCACGTGACACCGTGTGACCAACAGCAGATCGATACGTCACAGCATGACCTCCTATCTGAATTAAAAGAATATAAATCTAAAACTGCAGCACTGCAGGAAAGTGGAGTAAATTGTATGTTTTACATTTTAGGTGTATTATTATTGTTTATGTGTTGAATTTAAAAAGACGTCATATCATGACTGTTGCAGCGTCCGAACGAATTTCACATGCTCAAAGTGTAGTGTAACCGCGGCTTTAGTCGCAGGAAAAAACGGCCTGTGTCTGGGACGGACAGATTCTTAACAGTTGGTCATTGAGGTAATTACGGTATATCGGGCAGGAAATCAAAACTTTCGTCGTTCATCGACCTCAAATATGGCTATCATTTGAAAGCGAAACATTTAACTAGTAGCAACTTTACATGGCCACTCTCTCTAACGTTAACCTAGATAACAATACACACCACTCTCAATAAAGGTTGCAAATTTATTAATATTTTCAATAAACATTACATTTAAAAAAAACATTTACATTTATCAGATGCTTTTATCAAAAGTGACTTACAAATGAGAGCATTCAAATCAATTCACAATTGTTTGTACTCTTTCAGAGATCAACCATGGTTTTACCACAGCATTTGCAGTAAATCCATAGTAAAAACCAAATCAACCATAGTTTTTACTACAATAACTATGGTTTAACTATGACTGTTGCAGTAAAACCATAGTAAGCAGAAAAATAACCACTACTACAGCATTTGCAGTAAAACCATAGTAACTACAAAATTTACCATGATTTCAAAAACTATACTATAGTCATGGTTACCGCATGTTTACTGTAATATTACTACAAAATAACTATAGCAGAACCATGACATCAAAACCATGGTATGAACCAAAAAAAAAACCTTGGTTACTACACTTGGCTTGGTTGCTACAGTTTTATTATAGTAAAAGCATGGTTAAGTGTTGTATAAATATAAGTACCGTTCACAATACTTATGCATTTCCTGTAAACCTACTTTGAAATTATGTTTTCAATTTAAAAACCTCCTTGAATCAGCCAGAGGTGACTAGGTTAGACTCCCTGGGGAAGACCATCTTCTGGCAACAAAGTAATGTCCATATGACAGCAGCTCAAAGATAATACAAGTCGTGTTCAGTACTAGTAATTATTTATTTTTATTGCCACGTCAGAATCTAACACTATCTTCATGGCAAAAACTGAGTTACAATAATACAAGAGTTACATAAACACAAAATAAGAACCGAGCAAACAATAATTACAGCAGTTAAAATGTTTTCAATTATATGATACAAATTCTAAAATCTTTTCTGATAAAATCTTACTAAAGTCTCTAGTCATGTGTTCAGTTAAACACTATCGTTCAACATTATTAAAGAGTAAGCTCAACAATTTTCAATCAACTTTGTATTGTTACAATGTTGGTAATATACAGTGGTATTCAGTATTCAGACCCCCTTAAATTTTTCACTCTTTGTTATATTGCAGCCATTTTTCCTCATTAATGTACACACAGCACCCCATACTGACAGAAAAACACAGAATTGTTGACATTTTTGCAGATTTATTAAAAAAGAAAAACTGAAATATCACATGGTCCTAAGTATTCAGACCCTTTGCTCAGTATTTAGTAGAAGCACCCTTTTGATCTAATACAGCCATGAGTCTTTTTGGAAAAAATGCAACAAGTTTTTCACACCTGGATTTGGGGACCCTCTGCCATTCCTCCTTGCAGATCCTCCCCAGTTCTGTCAGGTTGGATGGTAAACATTGGTGGACAGCCATTTTTAGGTCTCTCCAGAGATGCTCAATTAGGTTTAAGTCAGGGCTCTGGCTGGGCCATTCAAGAACAGTCACAGAGTTGTGGTGAAGCCACTCCTTCGTTATTTTAGCTGTGTGCTTAGGGTCATTGTCTTGTTGGAAGGTAAACCTTCGGCCCAGTCTGAGGTCCTGAGCACTCTGGAGAAGGTTTTCATCCAGGATATCCCTGTACTTGGCCGCATTCATCTTTCCCTCAATTCCAACCAGTCGTCCTGTCCCTGCAGCTGAAAAACACCCCCACAGCATGATGCTGCCACCACCATGCTTCACTGTTGGGACTGTATTAGACAGGTGATGAGCAGTGCCTGGTTTTCTCCACACATACCGCTTAGAATTAAGGCCAAAAAGTTCTCATCAGACCAGAGAATCTTATTTCTCACCATCTTGGAGTCCTTCAGGTGTTTTTTCATGTGTCTTGCACTGAGGAGAGGCTTCCGTCGGGCCACTCTGCCATAAAGCCCCGACTGGTGGAGGGCTGCAGTGATGGTTGACTTTCTACAACTTTCTCCCATCTCCCGCCTGCATCTCTGGCGCTCAGCCACAGTGATCTTTGGGTTCTTCTTTACCTCTCTCACCAAGGCTCTTCTCCCCTGATAGCTCAGTTTGGCCGGACGGCCAGCTCTAGGAAGGGTTCTGGTCGTCCCAAATGTCTTCCATTTAAGGATTATGGAGGCCACTGTGCTCTTAGGAACTTTAAGTGCAGCAGAAATTTTTTTGTAGCCTTGGCCAGATCTGTGCCTTGCCACAATTCTGTCTCTGAGCTCTTCAGGCAGTTCCTTTGACCTCATGATTCTCATTTGCTCTGACATGCACTGTGAGCTGTAAGGTCTTATATAGACAGGTGTGTGGCTTTGCTAATCAAGTCCAATCAGTATAATCAAACACAGCTGGACTCAACTTAAGGTGTAGAACCATCTCAAGGCTGATCAGAAGAAATGGACAGCCCCTGAGTTAAATATATGAGTGTCACAGCAAAGGGTCTGAATACTTAGGACCATGTGATATTTCAGTTTTTCTTTTTTAATAAATCTGCAAAAATGTCAACAATTCTGTGTTTTTCTGTCAATATGGGGTGCTGTGTGTACATTAATGAGGAAAAAAAATTAACTTAAATGATTTTAGCAAATGGCTGCAATATAACAAAGAGTGAAAAATTAAAGGGGGTCTGAATACTTTCCGTACCCACTGTATGTGAAAGAACAATGTTTATTCTTTCTCCGAGATACCCGGTTTATCTGTCAGCAAAACTGCTGCATGACACAAAACACAGCATTTTGTCATTTTGATGATGCAAAAAGTGTTTTTGTCATTTTGTAAAAACTCGTAATTTCATTTTGCATCATCTTGCGGAGTGTTGCTTTCAAATAAAAGGGGATATATAGATACACATAACTCAGAGAAAGAGTAAATATTGTTCATTTACTGATATTAGAGACGTTGAAATAATACAAAGTGGGTTGAAAATTGTCAAACTTACCCTTAAAGGCAATATAAGGATAATATTTGTCAGTTTTGTATGTTCATGTACAGTTGCCGTCATCTGAAGTCTTCTTGAGTGTTGGCGTCATCTTAAGTCTTCACAAGTGTGGCTGGATCCAAACTGGAGCTGGCGTAACCTTGGGATGGGCATCCCGAGATAGAAACAGGAAAACAAAAGGAGAAAGATTAGCATAGCTGCTGTTCATATTATTTCAGACAAAAGACGACTTATTTCATCACATAAAACTGTAGTGCAAGGTTATGAGATGTGTTATGTTATATAAACAAAACATATATTACATACATAACATTACAAGCATTATTTTTCAAACTCAGGAATCATCTATTTAGCTGCAGTAATTATTAATATAAAATCTAAAAATATTGTTTTTCATTTCAACTAATTTGCAATAAGAGAAGGTAAATACTCCAGAAAAGAGCCCCAAATTTTTTTTTTATGATTTTGGTGATTTCCCAACTCTCCTAATTCCTAGAGGATTGTCTCAGGGGTGCAGTATGAAATGAGCTCGTTGATCGAATGTTTTCTAGATGGAGAATGAGTCGATTTCCAGTTCACGTTTCCCAGCCATACCAGCTAAGTGTGAAGTACTTTTTATGATGAGATACATCTAATAATTCAGTATCCCCTTCTTTTATTCAAAGAATCCTGTAAAAAATGAAGCAGCACAGCTGTTTTCAACATTGATAATAATCAGAAATGTTTCTTGAGCGGCAAATCAACATATTAGAATGATTTCTGAAGGATCATGTGACATTGAAGAATGGAGTAATGATGCTAAAAATTCAGCTTTACCATCACAGGAATAAATTACTTAAATATATTCAAATAGAAAAGTTATTTTAAATTGTATGAAATTGTATTCATTTCATACATTAACCTTTCGCACGTGAGTTTAAAATATTCTAGCTGAGCCCCCAGCGTGAGTTTTTTTCAGGCGACCGTTATTATTCCTGAATCACGTTCTAATTTCCATGGCAACACATCAGCCTTGCCACGTGATACATCGCAGTTACAAAGGTGCCCCGGATGGATGATTGCATGCAGGTTGCATGCATTTTAAGTTCAAATCCTCTCAAATTACTTGTTAGCATTTTCAAACTATAATAAACTGTTGGTTGACGTGTTTGTTTAGTTATTTTTTCCACGGCTTTGAATTTTCTCACAGGAGCCACTTTGCAGACCCTGCACAACAGCCGTGTTACAATTGGTGAGTAACTTACGTTTAAGGTTTTTTTTTCTTGATTTTGAAGCACCTAACTATTTACAAGCATTTAATGAATATGCGCAATAATGTGGATGTTCACATATGTGCTATTCTGTTGTCAAAGCTGTTTAGCACATTGCAAATTATATTGCTCCCTGCATTCTGCATTTACTGTCCGCAGAGGGCTTGTACAAATGGATAAAAACCACTGGACTAATATCTGAATTCAATCGAATCACCTTAATGTTAAAGTCATATACCTCACTTACCATTAGCTTGCTCAAATGTTGTTGATGTTTAGGGAAATGTAAATATAGCTGTTATCTGCTTTGTACTAAGAATTATGTGTAGTATAAGTTTAGCACTATTCACACCATTAAACATATGACATCTGTCAAAAAGAAATCCAATGTTTTATTACATTTCTTTCGATTTAGATATCCTGTAGTTTATAAATCACAAAATTTACACTTTCATAGATGTTATTACATTTCTTTCAATTTAGAATTTTAGTTGTTTGTAAAGTATAGTCAATATTTTTTGTTTAACATTTACAAAATGTACAAAAAAATTTACAAATGTAATTATGAATAATGGAAATATGTTCATAAATACAAAGATAAAAAAAAAGTAAAACTCTTCACAAACTTTTCTTTTCTTATTTTTTTTACAGGCTTAATAATGCTTTAGTGTGTGGTACTCCTCAAAACATGGGGCAGCACACAAGGGAGTGTTGCACGGCACACACATGTATTTGGTGAGGTGCCTCTGCTTGCTCTTGCGTGTACTGGAGAAGCAGACCTTGCAGTGCTGCCTGGTCCGGCAGCCCTGGGAACTGGTCTGAGGTACTTCAGATGGAAAATGCCTGGCTGTAAGGCGCAGAGGAGTGTCCAAAGCAGGATGGCTCCCTTTGGATGGACATCGGGATGTGCTGTACTCCTCCAGCAGCCCTCTCATTAGGTTCATCCTGAATTGCATGGAGGTGATTTCCTTCCCTATTGATAGTAGAGCACATCAATGGGGAGTAAGGAGGAGGATATAATAGTAGGCTATGTGAATGTATATTTAGATTATTATTGTGGATTTGTTCATTACAGTTTAGTTTACAATAATTGACAGTTTAATCAATTTGATCTTGTTTATAGTTATTCTTTGATGATTTGTGTACATTTCTCACCAGTAAGTTGCAGGTACACTATTTGGCTGTTGAGTACAACTGTATCAAAGAGGTAAAAGAAAACCTTCTTGTACCACTTGGTGGCCTTTCTGGCGCACTCAAGAAAACGTACTCGGTTACTGACGTAACCTCAGTTCCCTGAGATACGGGAACGAGTACTGCGTCGCTAGACGCTACGGGAAACTCCTTTTCTCCGATTTACTGAAGTCTTTTTTTTAATCAAAGCATCTGCACTGCCATTGTTTCAGAAATAAACCAATGATGGCGCAGCAGAGCTGCGCGAGCCTATGGTGAAGCAGCGCACCCGAGCCCGCCAAAATGGGCGGGGCATCTGGCTATATAAGCAGGTGCTCGGCAAAGGATAGTCTTTGCTTTGTGACCAGAAGCCCCTTGGTGCGGCCACCAAAGCATACAAAGAGCTGCTCCGACTGCCTAAAGGAGGCGGAGCGGTCAATATAGATTTTTAATGCCCTGACAGGACAGAGCAGATTTAGCTCCTGGTCCTCCTGCAAGGGGGGGGGGAGCGCAGAGAGCGTGATTACCTGTGCTCTGAATGGAGTAGAGAGCACCTTAGGTACGTAACCATGCCTAGGCTTCAGGACGACCTTGGAGTCATTAGGCCCGAATTCAAGGCAGGAGGGGCTCACAGAGAGCGCCTGTAAATCTTCAACTCGCTTAACCGTTGCCAAAGCTAATAGCAGAGTCTTTAGCGACGGGTCGAATATCAGCGGGTTGCAGCGGTTCAAAGGGGGGGCCTTTGAACGCCCTCAGAACCGTAGACAGATCCCACGTAGGGACCGTAGAAGGGCGAGGGGGGTTCAACCTCATAGACCCTTTCAAAAATCAAACAACGAGGTTGTTCCAACCGGCCGATATCCCGTCTATAGGAGCATGAAAAGCTGCTATAGCAGCCACATAGACCTTAACAGTGGAGGAGGTGTGACCCTTATCCAACAGCTCTTGAAGGAAGGACAATATTGAAGATATGTCACATGTGGATGGATTTTCACCGCGGATTGTACACCAAGCGGTGAAGACCGACCATTTGCAGGCATAGAGGCGCCTTGTGGACAGGGCTCTAGCCTGAGAAATGGTATTTAAGACACCCTCTGGGAGGTTCATAGGCTCCCATCAAGTGGCCATAAGTGTAGGGCCCACAACTTGGGTTGGGGGTGCCATCTCGTCATGTTCACCTGAGAGAGGAGGTCCCGTCTCAGGGGAATGGGCCATGGAGCTGCCGTGAGCAGCTGAGACATCTCTAAAAACCATAGTTGGTTTCTCCAGAGCGGGGCCACTAGGCTTCAAATCTCGTAGAATCAGAAGGAGAAAGAATCAGTGATCCTATACCGAGCACCTGCTTATATAGCCAGATCCCCCGCCCATTTTGGCTGGCTCGGGCGCACTGCTTCGCCTTAGGCTCGTGCAGCTCCACTGCGCCGTCCTTGGTTCATTTCTGAAACAATGGTAGTGCAGATGCACTGCTGTGATTGAAAAGGCTTCAGTAAATCGGAGAAAAGGAGTTTCCCGTAGTGTCTAGCAACGCAGTATGAAGTGAAGTATCGAAAGGGAACTAGTATATTTCCTAGACGGCAGGTGACTACATTTAAAATTATTTTTGTACACTGTTGCAATACCTCCACCTCTTCCAGAATTTCTAGGCGAATTCAAATATAGATAATTAAAAGTACAAAGTTTAGACAAAGGACTTAAGTCCAACACATCAAGCCAAGTTTCAGTCACAAAAAGGAAGTCTAAGTTATTTGATGAACAGTAATCATTTAAAATAAAAGTTTTATTCACCATGGACCTCACATTTATTAACGCCATCTTAACTGAGATGGTATTATCAACTAGTGGAAAATTCATGCACTTATCTCGTTTGAGCGATCGAAGATTGCTGACATTTACTTCTCCGTTCCGATGACGCGAAAGCTGTTGGCCACGCCGATAAGCTGGAAGCATCCCGTTAGGCTCAACGGGAACCAACCATGAGCGTCTTAATTCCCCAAAGATGGAATAGTCCATATGCGGCACCAAACAATTCCTTTGGGAGGCCCAAAATTGTTTATATTTAATCAGAAGTCCTCCTCGTTTCCCACGTTTTTTACGACCTTTCTTCCTTTGCTGGGAACACCGTCGCCGAAGCAGCTCCACAGGAAACAAAAGCAAATAGACATCCGAATGCTTATAAGAGATTGACGATCGTAGCACAACATGGCTTTACCACTTGGCAGAGGGCCGCCAAAAGCACCAGGGTTGTACAGGTACATAATAGACATAAACAGGCAAATAAATTCCAAAGCCTGACAGCATACCGGCAAACACACTGGCGCCATCTTGGATTTTGTATGTGCATATCACTATTCAGTGTTAGCTACGTTACGGAGCCTGCTTTAAGTTTCCTAGTCTTATCTTAGTCTTGCCTTGTCTGTTTTCTCTATTCTGATCATTGCCTGTGTTTTTTGGATTTACCATTTGGATTACCCTGTTTGGACTTTGTTCGCCGGAGATCAACCCCACGCCCATTCACTTTACTATTCTTGTGTCTTGCCCTCAAAATATCTGTTTGCCATCATCTGACCCTCGCCTGTTTTGACCACGTCCTTAAATAAAGCTTGCGAATGGATCCGCATGTCTCATGGCTTGTTTACCCGTAACAGTATTAATATGTGTAATGCATTCAGAATTTTTCGCATACATTCGTTTGACACTTTATGTCAGTTTTAATAATCGACAACGATGAAAAGCTAACGAAGTTTGTTTAAAAACAATAAAAACATTACAAAAAAAGAAAAAAAAAACCTACAAAACCCTTAATAATGTACCTTTTTCACAAGTATTTTGTTTGTGTATGCCACCAATTACCCTTAATAATGTATAATGTATTTTCCATAAATATTTATTGTGTGTATGGGGTTTTCAGTGCATTGTTTGTCATAACATCAGGTGCATTTCTTTACTGTTGCAGAATGGAAAGCAAGCCAAACCTTCGTTTTGAGGCTGGAGAGCTGTTGCTGAGGCCATCTAAGTGGATGTTGGAGAATGACCTTGGTTACTCCCTCATGGTCCTGTCTGGGCATCAGCGGGAGCGCAAGGCTGGCAGATTGGACAGAGGTGCCCTCTTAGCTAACAAAGATGCCTTTCTCAAGTATGCCTGCACATTCGAGAAGGTCGCAGAAGCCATCAAAGTGCGCAGGCAGAGAGAGGGAACGTTACCTGGCTGTGAGGGTGACTGTCTGGTGAGCTTTGGGGTCCACAGGAAAAGCACCATCAAGAAGCTCTATGAGGCCAAGGACAGGGAGAGGAAAAGATTTAATTGTATTGCTGTTTTGTATGTATTTTACTCTTATCATTCATGTATATTATTTTGTTTCTTATGCAGCTATGTGTATGTCATCAGGAACCAGGACACCAGAGCAGGCAGCAAGATGGATGCCCTGAAGAAATGCATCTTGCAGAGGGACCAGAAGAAAATTAGGGCTGAAGAGAGAAAAAAAGTCATCCTCCGCATCTTTTGCATCCCAGCCTGTCCTGCACCCGTCACGTCCAGATTCTCCTCCTCCCACCCAAATAGGGTTGGGTATCATTTGAATTTTATCGATTCTGATTGTGCTTATCGATTCCTAGTTTAGATTCCAATAAGATAAAAAATCCAATATAAAAAAAATTAAGTCAAACATTTAGATGTCAAACATTTATTCTGTCATTTTACAAAGCATTCTGTTGCAGCTGAATAACACGAGCAAAAATCAGCAGCCTACAGAACACTGCAAGAGGAATTTTGCCTATGCTTTAAAAAAATACCACAGCAAAAACAACTAGATTAATATAAATTTCAAATATTAAAGTGTTAAAGACAAGTAAATAGTCAGTAATAAGATAGGAACAAACAAATCATTTAGCAATATCATAAATAAATACAACTGAACAAAATTTCAGGTACAGAAACTGTAATTAAAAGTTAAAAACACTGCATAGTTTTCTTTTCATAAATAAAATATAGATTGATCAATTAAAATTATTAAATGTATTCAGTCAAGATCAGTGAATGATTATCTTTTGTTCTTTGATTAACATTAAAGGGGTCATATGATGCAATTTCAAGTTTTCCTTTCTCTTTGGAGTGTTACAAGCTCTTGGTGCTGTAAAGTTGCAAAGACTAAAGTCTCAAATCCAAAGAGATATTCTTTATAAAAGTCAAGAGTCAGCCACACCTACCTAAAACGCCTCGTTCTAACACGCCCCCACATATCTACGTCACTATGTGGAAATATTAGCATAATCCCGCCCAAATGTGCACGCAAAGAAAGGCGGCGTGGTTTCAGGAAGTGCAGTAGTGTTGATGCAACTATGTCAGGGAGACGCTGTGTGTTTCAGTGCGAAAGCAAAAGCACTTTATTTGGCCTTCCGGAAGTAGATGCAATTAGGAATCATTGGTTAAGATTTATTACAACAGAACAGCACAACCCAGATGTTCAAATTTGTGCAACGCATTTTATGGACGACAGTTTTTTGAACCTAGAAGAGTACAAGGCTGGCTGTGCACAAAGGCTATTTTTAAAAAAAGGGTCAATTCCGACTTTGCTATGACAATCTGGCGCTTCTGAATCAGCGACTGTAAGTATGTTTTGTTATCAGTTTAAGTATTGACTATTGACTATAACTATTGACTGTTCAAATGCGGAGTTTTGCGCAGCACAGAGTAATGTGTCGTGTGTGTGTGAGGGGAACAGGGTGTCAGTTGCTGGCAGTGCACCTTGCCCGGGGCCGTCTCAAAAGGTGCTTACGACGGACAAAATTGAGAGTGTATATTATATGTTTATACCTATGCAACATATTAGAACATTTAGTAATCTTTCATCACGCCCCCACTCGAGATCCATTTGCAAATTACAATGCCCTTTATGACACAAAGGGTCATAAAACCTTCCAGTAATGGCAACCTCCCACTTGGGATTTCAGCCTTTCTCATTGGACAAGCCCATCTTGAGAGGCGTGAATCTTATCGGACCTTACAGGCCTCACATCAGTGACCCGCCTTAGTTGGTGGTTTGGTTGAATTCTGAGAAGATGTAAATGTGAGATACAACGCTCCAGGACACCCTAAGTTTTGTGCCAGGCCTTCGGCCTTGACTTTTCCATTCACCAAGATTCTCTGACGCAAACTGGTTCTTTTTCATCAACCAACTTCAGCAAAGATCAACTTGAACCTTCAGATTGCATCAAAGCTCTCTTTCAGAGAGACGAGACGTGCAAGTATTCAAACTTAGTTGCAGGAGAGTGAACTGCCTGTCAGAAATCATAGCATGTCAGCTGTCTTAACTGCGGCTTGTGTACTGCATCATCACTGTGTCTGTCACCCGACTCTGTTGCCCTTTCGGGCTTGAACTGATGGTAAAACTAGCGACATTATTAACTGTCTTGATATTTATTTTGAAAGCTGACGTTAGTTACATTTCCAACGCGTGCTTGTGGTGTTCGGCCAATCACAATGCACTGGGTCAGCTGGCCAATCAGAGCAGACTGCGCTTGTCAAAGGAGGGGGCTTTGTTGAAAACGACGTGTTTGTAAAAATACTGTATATGTGTGTTTTTTTTTCTCATCTGTTTACGTTCACGTAAGACAAAAATGGCTGTGTTTATGATGATATACTGATGTAGTTTTCTGCATATTGGTCGACAAATATGAAAAGTCAGTTTGGGCCCGGAACAACCTTTTCTACAGTGGAAATACACAACGGTTCGAGAACGGACACAAACCGGGAACCCGTACTGCGATCTCTGTTCTCTGTGCTCGTACTTGCGCTTCATGTGCACTGCACGCAAACAGGGCGCACGTTCTTTCCGTTCCTGCATTTAAATCATTTTTAAATCACATTAAAATGCAAACACAGGAATCGTTAAGCAGAATCGAAATGCACGCGTCTTATCGCGAACTTATACCCAGTTCTTGGAAATTTGGAACCGGTTCTAAAATGGAACCGGTTTTCGATACCCAACCCTACACCCAAAGCTCTCATTTACAGCCAGCCACAGAACACGGTGTGTTTTTAGAGCTATACCTGGCATAATTCAATGCATGTTCTAATATAATTCTAAATAACATTGTCAATTTTCTGCACTCAGAGCCAACAGATGAAGATCTTCTGGCTTCAGCCATTGAGGTAAAGCGACAGGGTGAGTGTTTTGGTTTCTTTTGTGTGGAAAAAAAAAATCATCCTCACCTGATCATATCTGATCACAGATACATTTAATAGCATCATACAGTATTATGTAAACATAAATGCCTATAAACTGAAAATAACTAAATCATTAGTACTAATTACAAAATTAAATGTGTTCTTCACAGTACTTCGACCACCACCACCACCACCTTCAATGCCGATCCGCTCACCTTGCTTGGAGCAAAGAGCTGCTCAAAGGCTGGTGTCAGCGGCTTCTGAGGTACAGTTTTCACACCAGAAGCGTGTATGTATGTATGTGTGTGTGTATATATATATATATATATATATATATATATATATTTATATATATACACACACACACACACACATAACCAGGGTGGAAGGGCAGTGCTGACGGATAACCTGCATATGTGTGTGGTGGTACCCTCCCCAGCCACGTCTGTAGTATCATCAGCCTCCAGCATCGCCGGACATGTTCCTCACCTGGCCGCTGTGTTTGTGGATGGTCTTACAAGCTGATCTGCAGCTCGCCAAACTGCAGACGGTCTGGTCAGCGACTGACAGCTTGTGGGCTCTACAAGACAGTGAGGCGGGTGCTGAACTTACACGGCTGGTATTTTCTGGCGACGGAATACCTGGAGTGTCAGCGCTGCCCCAAGAAGCTGGCCGCGTGGTCCTACGACATCACGGACCAGCTGGATCCGGCTCACCACAGGATGTTCCCAGCTATCCTCACTTACCTGCGAGTCATGAAAAAATTATTCTTATTATAGGCAAAAATACATGGGCAGGTGCAATTAACTACTAAAATGTTACACCATTAACTAGGCTTTAATGGTAATAATGCAACTTAAATTACTTTAAAATAAAAAAAATTGTAGTACATTAAAAAAATTAATTTACACAAAACAAGCCTTATCTTTTTTTGTAGTTTTTTCACAGACACTGTGTCTGCCAGTCAAGGTTCTCTATATTAAGAATGTGTGAACAAGACCCTTCATTGAACTTAGCTTGACCTTTCAAAGGTGTCAAACTCAGAACAATAGCATTCCAATACTGCACTTACAACTTTTAAATACAACTGTACATATAGATTTGATCCTTTGTACATGTAAGGCATGTTTTGGAGCTCACTGAATTGTTTTGTTTTCCGAGTGGCTAAAAAAAACTGGTGGGAGCTGCAGCTGAGTACCGCTGTGCTTGGGGGTCCACTTCCCTGGAGTCCTTCCATAACCACCTCAACCGCTTCATACCCGGTGAGATTACACACATCCACCTCGAGGTGTGTTTTTGTGATGGTCTATTTCATGTCATTTGTAATTATAAATTAGTGTTAATGTTTCCTTTTTTTTTTTTAAATTAGGAACGAGCGCTAACCTGGAAAATTTCCAGGCTTATCTGCTTGAGGGTTTGGAGCGGTGGAACGAGGACCACGCTGCTGCTGCCGTCACACATGATGCTCCCTTGTCGCTGCGCTGCTACAGTGGCTCGCTCCAGCACAGCCTCAATAAGCTCAGCCAGCATCTTCTTGGCTGTAGTCTTGTGCAAGACTACTTCAAGCCAGGACAGTACACAAGTATGTGTCTATAATGCCAAGTGTGTTGTTTTCTTTTGTAATGCACAGACTTCTGTTTTACAACCTTGTTTTCGATCTTATTTTCTTTTGTCAGACGAGCTCGTTGGGGTGGAGTACCTGTGCTCGCAGCAGTCCTGGGAGTTCAGGGAGAACTTTGGGCAGGACCCAGATGTCCCAGACAGAATCCCAGCAGACTTGGGAGATGTAGAAGATGAGGGATTTGGGGATGAGGCAGAGGAGCAGGACCACACCATCTCCCCTCTTTCTTTAGTATCAACCAAGGAAGCTTTTCGCTTGTCTCGGGTTTCACTGTCACCCTCTCAGTCTTCCCAGGACTTGCCACCTGAGCCCCAAGAAGATGTATGCATGCATACAAGCATCCTTTGCCATGCCATCACTTGGAGGACTTTTTCCTTCATCATTACTAACTGATCTTCTTTCTACTTGGTAGGTGTGCAGAGGACCAGACAGGACTCCAGGATTTGACAGAGTGGTGGACCTGGCCAGATACCTTGTCGAGCTGAGGGAAAAGCCTTGCATCTCGGACAGGGAAGCCGCTGACATTGTTCGGCTGTGGGACAGACTGCCGGACAGTGACAGACAGGGTGTTTCCTATCCGCTGAGACACAAGGAGAGCAAGGCAGGTTCAAGACCACCCACTCCAAAACTTTCACCTGCCATGGAAAAGAGAGCCTGAAGTGGTAAGTTAAACATTTGCACACTTTGAGCTGTAAAAATATGACTATGCTTTATAATCCCCTATTTTATTTTACAGGTGTGTGCATCCTGCGCAGTGGCTTAATATTAGTAGGATTGTAGAGGCAGTATTCTGTTCATCCTATTAATTGTGTCATTTCAAACAGGTACAACAACTACAGGAAGAAGCTGGAAGCAGATGTGCTGGCTCTTGAGTGTGGCCTTACCTCAGATCAGCATGGTGTCGCTTCCTGTAGCCAGGCAGATGACGTCAATGCCCTCTGCACCTGGGTCAGCACTTCAGCCTTTCCCCTATGTTGAAAACCCTGATCTGTCAGGTCAGGCCACACGATATGGGCAGCGACCTCCTCCCCCTGCATCAGCATCTGCTCTCTCTGCTCCACTGGCAGAAACATCCATGAGCAGAACAACTCTGTGGAGGAAGAGGAAGGCAGCAGCGTTTTTAACTCAAGAGCAAGGGCTGCCCCGTCCCCAGCAACCTGCACGAAAAGAGTACACATGCACTCGATGTGGGCAGCCCAGAAAAAAAGCGTTTGGGCACACCAGGGTGGGCAGCCTCTACTTCTTTGCCACATCAGAGGGAAAGACACTAGAAGAGTGGCTGCAAGAGAAGAGGAATGAGGGAGATCCTTTACTGTAAATAGTTTTATCTGTAAACATATCCTTTGCTTCTTTCTATTAAGAATTTTATTTTATTCTATTAACGTTTATTTGTATTTAATAAAGGTTGTGTAAATAGTCCAAAATGATTGTTCTTTATTTCAAAAGGTTTATCTGCCTATATGAAGGACATATAAAGTGTTCTTTATTTGAGAACATTTATGTGCTCTCATAAAGGCTACATTAATAAATCCAAACCTTATTTCAGGTTTATCTGCCTTCACAAAGGCCATGTTACCCAAATGACTTTTTTATTTGCCTTCATGAAGGTCATGTTAATTGTCTTACCCATTTCTTTCATTTGTGTAGCTTTGCTTTAAAATTATTCATTAGCATTTAAATGTTCCCAATTTTTTTTAAATAAATTATATTGATTATAAAGGTATGAACTAAGTAGAATTTATTTAATAGCGATTCTACCCCTAAATACATCTCACAGTCAAACAGTGTTTTTGTTTATTTATTAAATAGTTCACACTAGAAAACAAATATAAAAAGTATAAAAGTTTATAATTGTGCACAAATTACTAAACACAAATATATAAATAAAACAGAAAAAAATAAAGAGTACAACAGTACAACAAAATTAAAGATAATAAAATATGTTTTAAAGAGTTTACAATAGAAAAAATAAAAGATAAAAAATAAATGTAAACAAAATGCTAAATGCAAATATTAAAACGGAACGAAAATTAACAGCAGAAACAGTACAACAAAATTAAAAATAATGAAAAGATTTATTAAATAGGTCACATAAAAAAATATAAGTTATAAAATATATGTAAATGTAAACTATATATAAAGATTAAAATAAAATAGAAAAATGTAAGAAACAGTATAACAAGTTCTTTATAGAAAAAAATTGAAACAGTATATAAATGTAAATAAAATACTAAACACAAATATTAAAATAAAAATCAACAGCGGAAACAATAGAACAAAATTAACAAATATAATAAAAGTTTGATCAAATAGTTCACATTAGAAAAAATATATAAAAATATGTAAATGTAAACAAAATACTAAATACAAATATTAAAAGAAAAGAAACTAATTAAGAAACCGTATAACAGAATTAGCAAAGATAAAATATTTATTAAATAGTTTTTGAAAAAAAATTTAAACAGTATATATCTAAATAAAAATATTTTAAAAAATAACAGCAGAATCAGCATAACAAAATGAACAAAGATAGAGATGAATGAAATATTGAAATAATTAAATATTAAACCATATTAAATCCTTCATTCAACAGGAGCAAGGGCCCGTTGCTCTGCCAACCAAAAGTTCGACAGTTTTGCCTTCATACGTGCTGCAGAAGGTTTTTCCAGTGTACTGTGAGTGTCCATACTCATTTGTCTTTGGCTGCTGGCACAGGCTGCAGGTAAATATCTTGCGTTGTTTTAGGTTCTCCCGAGAAAGGCCTTTAGCAATTGTCAGAGCAGCTATCCTCTTCTGTTCAGACAGCCACTTGGAGACAGACTTTCCTGCAGCTGTGGCACAGAAATGTTTACCTCTGTAAAAGCTGTGCCCAAACTCAAGTCTCTTGGGCTTTCCACAGAGTCTGCAGGGATACCCCTTTGAATCTCTTCTCCTTGCAGTGGCTTTGCCGTGCTTTAGGGCCTTATAAGACACACAAAAAAGTTACGTAAAATGTAAATACTGCTTTCTCAACTCAAACTGGTCAATATTTCACACTGTGGGGGGGGGGCCAAACAGAGAAGATTGGCCCGGAAAGTATGTTGAGATGCATTTAGCACTACATTAATTATACTAAAAAGTGCTTAAGGTTTATGAAGCACTTTTTTAAGGTATATTTTTAAGAATAACATTAGACAAATATTTTGTTTTCTCTGCATTAACAGTCTTTTGGTATCTGTACCATGTCTCCTTTAAGATGTCAAAAGACACCTGCAGCTTGTCTTTCCTCCACTGACATTCAGCTCTCCTGCACTCAAGTCGAACAGTTTCAACCATGACTCTGTTTTTTGGCTTAGGACGCATCATTTTAAAAGGTGCAACCAGTGGTGTATAAAGTACCTAAAAGCTATACTCAAGTAAAAGTACAGATATCTTACCAGAAAATGACTTTGGTAGAAGTTGAAGTCACCTTTTAGAATATTACTTGAGTAAAAGTCTTAAAGTATGTGATATGTATTGTACTTAAGTACGAAAAGTTTTTTATTTTTTAAAATCTTAAACGTACTTAAGTATTGAAAGTAAAAGTACAAGTAAATGCAAAATGGAAAAGAAGCAAATAAATATCATACACAGCTTGAGTTGCAAGATTGTGTTCAGTTTTAACTCTTTCTTCCATTTTGTATTTTTGGGTAAGAATAAGAAGCACTTAGTGTCTTTCATTCCAACACAAGAAAACATTTCTGGAATCTGCATCTGAAATAGCATTTAGCCTAGAGTTTAATGTATCTCAGAGGAGACATGGATGCATCTAACCTGAAGTTACAGATGCATAAATAGGCTTAATGTTTTGTTTTGAACATATTACATTGAATACTGTTTTTTAAATAATTTAAAATATACAAAAGTAGTGAAAATGTGAAATTAAAACCGCCAGTAGGTGACAGCAAGTTACTGTTAATGAGTGAGTCATTGAGATTCAACTGATTCATTCAAATGACTGATTCATTTAGAAACACAGCTTTTGACTATTGCTGAGTCCGAAAGCCGGCTGTGTATCACCAGCAAAGTCGCGATATGATACATATCATGATACAGAGGCCATGGTACGATACATATCACGATACAGGACTGCACTGAATTTCACCTCAGCAGAATTTAGTAAAACAGCGGTTTATTAAACACTGCATACTATAGGGCCATTTATAACTATAGAGAATGAGGATTTACGTCACAATGTTTTAAGGCGCTGCCATATTAGCAGGATACGCTTTCCGTTGCCATGGTTACTTCGACCGTGAGACCGAAAGAAATAGCAACAGAGAGAGAGAGCAGATTAATTTAATAAATAAATTTCTGCGATACGGCGCAGTTTTATGGGAAGAAATGGAGAAGGAGAAAGCGAAAGGAAAGGGGTTATATCGGGAGAAACTAAATAACACCGCTAAACAGCGTTATTTAGAGAAACTGCTTGGCATTAATAATATCGACCCGTACGACCTGCAAGTTACAGAATGGACAAAAACCCCAGAAACACTACCACCTCTCACATACCCTGACATCGTCAATTACCTGGTTTATGGCATCAGTGCCTACACAATGCAAGAGTTCAGAAGCTTTAAGTCATTAGAAGCTTATCAACAATTCTGCTGCGGCTGGGTGCAAGACTTACAAACCCACAAACCTGTAAACTGCGAGAGCTCAGTCATACTTGCCAAGGTTGCACTCCACTTTTATTATACTTTTTACAGTTCTATTGCTTATTATTGTATTATTGTAATAAAATGTTAAATATATTAATATAACGGTAATACTATATATATTTATATAGGAGCTCGACAGCAACAAAAATCAACCATAGACTGTAAACAAACAACGGAATCCTGCTAAGATGGCGGCAGCATGCAGGTTACGTCGTCGCCCTATGTACCGTGACGTCACATTCTCATTCTCTATTGGCAGAGCAGGCAGTTGACCTCTGCATTATGAAGGGCCTCCAGAACTGTACCACAGTACAATATAGGTAATGGCATATGTTTCATGTTTATATTGGGTACTCCCCACCAGGTACAATATTCTGATTGTTTGCACCTTGTTTTTAAGCCCATAAATAATATGTATTAATTCTAATACATTTATATTGTAATGTACTATTTTTAAAAATATTTTTTTGAAGAGTTCTAAACTAACGCGCTGACTTCACTGTATCTGATGCACACATGCTCAAGGCTGATTTATACTCGACGCGTCCGCAAGTTTGCTTAGGTGCGCGTGGCAAATATGACGTCATCGCGGTGTTGGCGGAAGTTGAGCGCTTTGAGTGCGCGCGACGTTGTTTCGCTTGGCGGTGTGCACGACATTTTTTGTAACTTGCTCCACTTCCGAAGATGCACGAGTTCAAAGCGACTCTAGCCCAACATGCACGTTTGTGTCAGCATTTGTGTGAAACAGAAGCAGTTTGATGTTAAGTTCAGTCACACACACAGATCACGTTGCGGCTGCACTCAGACATTCAGGAACAAACTTTTTAGCGCTGCCCCACAGTTTTATCAACTAAATAGCTTAATCGCTCAAGAGCTACATTATCTTTCTCAACAAGGAGCTGGTAGCATCATTGTTTCTAAAGGAATTAAAGCCACAGCTTTAACGGTGGTAATTCATACATACACAGCCTCTCTCTCTCTCTCTGTCGTAAATGAACAATTGATATATTACACTTTTCTGAGAATAGACTTGAAGTGGAGATAGCTAAACTGCAAGGTAACCGGTGTTTTCAGAAAGCAAGCGCTTTTATCCACCTGTTCCTCTGCGGCCAGATTAAACCTTGTTGTAGCCTATATATGCTCTATTCATTCTTTTTTAGAAACCTCGCACTTTTCTACTCAATTTTAAACGTTGTAAAATTTTTAACAAATTAAGCGCGGTCCACCGCTGCACATGTGCCACAATATCGATACAGGGCCAAAATATCGATACGCATTGATATTTTGAACACAGCACTAGCTGCCTTATGAGGCAATGACTTTGCAGGCAGCGTTTTTGCACGAAGGCACCTCATGAAACTGATTTCGAACAGGCTTCTGAGGCAGCGTAACGGTTTAATGATCTACAACAAAATAGAACGTGTTTTGATTAAAACTAAACAAATATTTAATACTTATAATACTGACTTCTCGCTAGAAATAACATCAGAAGTGCAAAAAGTTAGTCAGAAATATACATTTACACACAAACTGACCACCTGACCACTTTCAGATGCCATCTTTATTTGTTTATCCCAACCGTCACGGAATGGAACGCATAGGATTGTGGGATATCAAAGGCAGCGAAGGATACATCTATGTTGCCTTCAAAATTCGATCAGAAGAAGGTACCTCCAGAGACAGGAAGTGAAGCAGAATTTGGATTCGGACGAGCCTTAATGCCTTCATGCCTTGAAATGCTGCCTCCAAAGGCAGCATTTTAGAGCTTTCGGACGCAGCGTGTGTTAATGAGTGAATCACTGAATCATTTATTCAACCGATTCGTTCAAAAAGCTGATTCATTCAATAATTAAACACCGTCCATTGCTCAGAGATGCAAAACAGTGCTGTGATCTTTGTTTGGAACTATTTTCGTTGGCAAAATTGAGCAAAAACAAGCAATATTATGTCAAAAATGTAAGTCACTTATTGCTTTACTGAACTTGTATAAAATGAATATTAAATGTTCATGCTGATATCTGCAGAAAAACGGTACTCTTTGTGTGATATAGATTAAGGTAACTATATGAAATTATATAAATATAAAAAGCACACAGAAGCATTTTTGCCGTCTACAATTTAAAATGCCTTGATTTTTGAGTTTTAATAGACTAATAAATCAATGTGCGTGCATTTTGTGTGTGATTTGGTGATACAGCCTACTTGATAATGTTCGATCGCACATCATTACAACAACACTTGCCATATTATCGCAGACGATGCTGTATCGCACACCCCAGACTCGACTTAAGTGGGAAAATGAATCACTTAAGCACTTGTTCGCACATGAACAACTTTGATTTTTAGCAGTCTAACTTGCAAACGCCAGACCACTGATTCGTCAAAGCTGCTTTCCTGCAGTCCGTGTTCTTCTGACTATTTTGTAGTAAGTAACGAATATGCTTCGGGGAAATGTATCAGAGTAAAAGTATACATTTTAATTAGGAAATGTAGTGGAGTAAAAGTAAAAGTTGGCTGAAATATAAAAACTCAAGTTAAGTACAGATACTCCCAAAAATACTTAAGTACTGTAACGAAGTATCATTACTTCGTTACATTACACCACTGGTACACCACAAGTAAATAAATGTGGAAATAAATTAATGTTGACAAAAATACATGAATAATAAGTGAATATGTAATTAATGTAGAAATAAATATATGTTGAAATAAATAATTATGGGAATAAATGTTGACACTTGAGTAAACTCAAATGTGGAGATAAATAAAAGTGGAAATGTATAATGCATGTGGGGGGGAAAATATTACATAAATAAGAAAATACAAGTATAAATAGTCATTTATGTTTTTTTTAAACATTTATTTATTTAGTTAGTCATCTTTGGAATTCCATAAAGATCCCTGTTTTGCCTTTTAGACAGGATCTCACATATTAGAT
>NW_015506298.1:175008-179068 GCF_001515645.1 Sinocyclocheilus grahami
TATATATATGTATATGTGTGTGTGTGTGTATAAAATAATGCATATATTTAAATGTGTTTCACCAAGAATCAAACTCTGAATACTTTTGACATGTTTTATTATTTGTGTTTTCTTTATGTAAATATGCACTCTTTCGTGATTGTAGAGCAGCGCGTGAACGGGACTTTTATTTTGGTCTGGTGGCGTGACGTCATAAGGCTGCGCCGCGCTCCTGCGTCTGAGTTTCAGCTGAAAAAAGGTTTGTGTTTTTAATCATCTAAAGCGTTTAAATCGATACAACACTTTTGTTGTTTGTCAACCGCCAATAAAATTTCAAGAAGAAGAAGAAGAACGGGACTTTTATTTTGGTCTGGTGGCGTGACGTCATAAGGCTGCGCCGCGCTCCTGCGTCTGAGTTTCAGCTGAAAAAAGGTTTGTGTTTTTAATCATCTAAAGCGTTTAAATAAATGCGAACTATTCAGTAAAGTTTATAGTTTTTACAAGCTATGTAAAGTTAATTATTTAATAGTATGTTATCTAACATTAATGGATGTTATTGCGCATTTACACATTAGTAACAGAAACGGTGCGCCTCATTTCGCTCCCTATGTAGTGAATCAGTTCATCCTAAACACGAATCAGTCACTGGCGAGCAGTGATGAGAGAAACGGAGCTTTTCGAAACTCCGAGTCAATTGAATCAAATGCTTCAGAAAAAGATTCACTGTTTTGAATCGTTCGAATCCCCGCGCGCTGCTCAAAACAAACATAATGACAACATTTACAAACCAACTGCGAAGGTTTTCATTAAAAGTGTAATCTTTTAAATGTAATACTGATCAAGAAACGACTTACATTAATCAAAAGTAAATAGTAAAGTGACTGTAATTTGTGTTCTTTTATTCATTTGTTCATCATTATTATTTATTGGTAAAGTTTTATATGCTTTTGTCTCATCAGGTGATTTAAGTCCATTAACTCTCACTCTGACTCCCTTACCAGTGCACTGACTACTGAACTAGGGAGCTGATTGAGAAGCGTCTGGATTTATTTTTCTTTGTTCATTATTCTGATCCTAAACGCACAGAGAAACTCCTGCTGAAGCGACTGAGCTCCTTGTGACACACTGTTATAAAGATGGCGTTTATTAAAGAGGAGAGTGAAGACATAAAGATTGAAGAAGCATTCAGAGTCAAACATGAAGATACTGAGGAACAAACAGGTTGGTTTTCATTCTCAAAGCTGAACTATTTTGGCCTCTACATTCTATTAATTCATTTGCCTTTGCCAGGTGTTTCTGTACATTGTCTGCCCTCCTGCAGTTTTCTCACCTTTCCTTTTTGAAAGGTTTTAACTTCATATATTGCTTCATTTAATTTTTATCTTGAAGTTCTCTTAAAAGTAAATGTTCTACTCTTATTTTAGTGCTCTGATTTAAACACTGCATTTAAAGAGTTGTCTTATTTAATTTTTAATTCTATGTACATTTTAGGATTGAGTAACATCTTCTCATATGAAATAAATAACTACATGTGGAAGTCTTTTGAAAACGTTTCTTCGCTTTTACAGCTGCCAAGATTAACTAATCATGAAAAGTTATCTGGTCCGTCTTGCCTTGATGTGATGCTGACGTATGCTAAATAAACTCTGGCAACAGCAGCCGCTCGCTTTCACCCGACTAGAGCTGCCCTTCTAATGGCGCTTTTCCACTGCATGGTACGGTACGGTTCACTTTTGGGGGGTTTTCCACTGGGTACAGTACCTGGTACTTTTTTTAGTACCACCTCGATTGGGGTTCCAAGTGAACCGTACCGTTACCAAAACGTGACGTGTAACCTCTGCTGATCACGGATTGGCCGGAGAGAATCGTCACTACCTGCGTCACTGAACTTGCGACACAAACACAAAAGAACCGCTAGATTTAAATCAGCACAGCCAGCGAAGGATCGAACGCAACTGTTTTGAACAAGCACCCCTTTTTTTTTAACAACCAAAAAGTTTTGTTGTCTGTTGCGGAAGTACAGACGTTCCTCTCGTTGATAGCAGAGGAGCGGATCCAGCAAGAGCTTGATGGGGATGGAATGAAAAAGTTTTTTAGGAGGCGTGGTAGTAGAGGCAGCGCAACTATAACGACATGTGAATAATCCCGCCCACTCTAAAAGTGGTACTGAACTGCAGTGGAAATGCAAACCGTGCCGAGTCGTACCACGCAGTGGAAAAGCGCCATAATAGTCGACTGAACGTTAGTAGACGAGAAGTGGCTTATGCTGCGTTCAAGTCCTCCTGGGACGTTCGTACTTACGACATCGGGTGCATTCAAGTCAGTTTAGTCGGCACAAGATGGCGGTGTACCTTTTAATAAATTACAAGAAAATACAACAGGGTCTGTTAACTCTGCTTATACAAAATGAAGAGCAAAGAATTCGCATCAGGTGTGTTTTGCGTTTTACATTTTTTTTTAGACCAGGATCCCAGTATAACTGATTTTCAGCATCAACAAATGCTAAAATACAGAGCTGTTAGCTAAATGCAACATGCAACATGGCAAATCAAAGTATTTTTCACCTATAGGTGCAAAAATGATAGCATTTTTTTTACTTGATTTAATTAACTAGCTGCATAACAAGAACATGACCAATTTAAGTTTATAGGACAACTAAACTATCAATTTAAATTAGGGCTGCACGCTAAATGCGCATCTTATCAGTAATCAGCGGTAAATCTCCATCACCTGCGGGCTTTCACATTGAGCAGCATTTACTACACAGAGCCATTGTTCACAGAGGAGCTGCGCAAAACCACGTTCATATCCGCGCGATTTTTTGCGCAGCTCGTCAGTGAACATTGGCTTTGTGTAGTAAATGCTGCTCAATGTGAAAGCCCGCAGGTGATGGAGATTTACCGCTGATTACAGAACCGGCTTTCTGACAAGATGCGCATTAAATATCGCATGCGATTTATCGTGCAGCTCTAATTTATACAAAAATTTACCGTCAACTACAGACGCTGCATCCATCGATTCCGCCATGTTTCTCATTGACACGCCACCCAACTCGGAAACTCGCGGCTTAAAAGAAAATTTCCCACTCCTAATAACGACTTTGTGGTGGCATTCATGTGCGTTCAACTCGTAAATACGATCTATCTGACATGACTTGAACGCATCATTAGTCGACAAAAATGCTATCAATCGGTTAATTGCAGAAAAAAACTATCTGTGTCTGTGACGGACAGATTCTTAACGGTTGGTCATTGAGGTAATTACGGTGTACGGTGACGTGTGTTCCTGGAAGAAAATTCAGGACTGCAATTGAGGCATTTGAAGGCATTTTTTAAATGGAGGAGGTTTTAAATGCCATCTTGATAGTTTTTGATACATGTCCTAAAGAAATGGTTCTCAGATTACATGCAACACCTCTTTCAGTTGTTTGTGGGTATAGGATCTAGTTGTATGTTGGTTTTGTTGCACAGTGCACACATGGTTTCCGGTTGAGTGAACGCTGGGGTGTCTGTCTGTTGCTGCTCTCCGGTGTTTTTGCCTGGGTTAATTTCCCTTTCTGGATTAAATTTGTTGGACTCTGTGAACTTTTTCACCCTGTGAATTTTTCCACCCTATATTTAGTGATTTCATAGTATCTCTAATCGTGTCTGCTGCTGCTCCCCGCTGTTTTTGCCTTGGTTTCGCTGTGGACATTGCTTTTTTTTTTTTTTTTTTACACCCTGTACCTGTGGATTACATTTTATTTGCTCCATCAACTAAGCCAGACTTTTGGTGTTCCTTCGCAATCTTTTTCCCTGGTCCTCATTGACCTGTCGCAAGCCTTGATCCCTCAATTTCCCACAGTTTGTTGCGCATCGACCCGTGGGTAAGTCTCAACTTTATCTCTGGTCTGTTACTCTACTTTGGGTTTTTAAAGGTCTGGGGCATTCTTATTCAGTCTGCCCTTCTCCTACCCAATAGGATGGTTCTTGGTGGTTTTTGTGGTGTTCAGGCTAACGCGTTTTCAAATATGGTCATGTAGTAGGGGTATAAAGATGCGTTGTTTATGGCTTAGCGTTTTCTAAATGCTGGTCAGTCTTTT
>NW_015506298.1:179078-190168 GCF_001515645.1 Sinocyclocheilus grahami
GTTTGGTGTTGGCAATTTTTTTTTTTTTTTTTTTTTTTACACCCTGTACCTGTGGATTACATTTTATTTGCTCCATCAACTAAGCCAGACTTTTGGTGTTCCTTCGCAATCTTTTTCCCTGGTCCTCATTGACCTGTCGCAAGCCTTGATCCCTCCATTTCCCACAGTTTGTTGCGCATCGACCCGTGGGTAAGTCTCAACTTTATCTCTGGTCTGTTACTCTACTTTGGGTTTTTAAAGGTCTGGGGCATTCTTATTCAGTCTGCCCTTCTCCTACCCAATAGGATGGTTCTTGGTGGTTTTTGTGGTGTTCAGGCTAACGCGTTTTCAAATATGGTCATGTAGTAGGGGTATAAAGATGCGTTGTTTATGGCTTAGCGTTTTCTAAATGCTGGTCAGTCTTTTACGTTTTTTTTCAATGTGCATGGCATGTCGGCTTATTTTACGGTTTCTCACAAGTTTTTATCCACAATGGTTTTTTATCACAAAGAAATTTTATAATATCTGACGTGTGTTGGGGATTGCCCATCGCTGCTGCTATGTTCATCGCGGCTCACGTTGCAAATTTTGTGCTGTCAATCTTCCTCGTACCTCTGCTGATGACCAAATACGGGGGGGGGTTTGGTCTCTTGTCCACTATTCTTGTGCCAGGCTTAGGCGCTGGAGTTAACCCTCACAATCTTTCATCTCTGGAGTACTGACCAACATACCCACCAACTCAACAGATCTTTCACAGATTATGGATCGTTACATTTGGGCTAATAAATGCCAGATCTGTGTCCAACAAAACATTAATCTTAAATTACTTTTTACTACTCACAATTTGGATTTTTTAAAATTCATGACAGAGACATGGCTTAGTCCTGATGATTTGATCGCTCTAATGGAACTTTCCTCCTCCTCCTGACTTTTTTTCTCTCCTAGAACTTTAGGCCAAGGAGGTGGAATAGCAACAATTTTCAGAAAATGTTTTTTAAGTGCAAACCCTTGCCTGTTGTAATCTTTCATAGCTTTGAGGTGCAGGTTTGATCTTTGATCAAGGTTGATCTTCCCACTTCCTTGCTCTGTGCCCTGGTTTATAGACTTCAATAAGGACTTCATTCAAGAATTTGCTGAATTCTTTGCTTCTGTAGTGTTTCACTCTGGTGTACTCTGCCTAGATCCTATCACTCCCCTCTAGTGTTGGGTCGTTCTTGAACGATTTGTTAGTTTTGAACGAATCTTTAATGTGACTCGGGAAGAACGAGTCGTCTCGGGGAGTGATTCATTCAGTCACGCATGCGCAACATCCTATAGGTTCTGTACTGGAATTAGTCAAGTAGTTCATCTGGTTCGAGTCTTCGGGTTTTTCGAGTCGATCGTTCATCACGTGACAGCCCCATAAGCTTACCCTATGCAGTCTGAGCCAGAAAGAGAATTGATTAGTTCATCTCGAGTCTTCGGGTTTTTTGAGTCGTTCGTTCATCACATGACAGCCCCATAAGCCCAAACCCAAAGACTTGTCAGATAAGAGGTGGTGAGCTAATCATAAACTGAAGACTCAGGTAAACAATGAATTAATCTTTTCTGTTTCTTAGCAGTTTTGTATCGTTTGTAGTGTGATCAACGTTTGCGTAAGTAGTAGACATATTAGGGAAGTAACATGTAACATTTTAATTATATTTTGTTAAAATGAACAAAATGACTCAAAAAGATTTGTTCATTTTGCTGAACGAGACCCAAAGGTCAGAGTCGGTAAAATGATCCGAACTTCCCATCACTACTCTCCTCGTTATTCTAGACGTTTTAATTCCTCTTGCCAAGTCTTTATCTATCCAAATCTCAAATGCTGTGAATGCTCTATCCTCTTTTGTCCATCTGGATGAATTAGTTTATCTTTCAATAGTGCCTGCACCTCCACCTTGGACTCAGTTGCTCCTCATAGGCTACAGATATCCAAGGTGATGAGTAAAGTACAGCCATGGCTGCATAGGCCCACTCGTGCCCTCAGACAAGAGTGTAGGCACACTGAGCGCAGTTGGAAGAAAGATAAACTTCAGATATCATACAACATTTTCAGAGAATGTCATAAATGGTATCAGAGTGCTGCTAAGGAAGCACAGAGGAAATACATGTCAGATTTAATTAATTGCACTAAATGCACATAGACTGAAGATACGTTTTAATGTATTTTTAAATCCTACTCCTAGTGCCTCATTAGAGTTCTCCACTGATTTGTGTGAACAGTTTTTAAAGGGGTCATATGATGCTTTTTTTAAAGATCATTATTTTGTGTAACAGAATGTTGACATGTTTTAATGTTCAAAAAACACATTACTTTTCAAATACTGTACATTATTGTAGGTCCTCTATGCCCCGCCTCTCTCAAACACATCGTTTTCAACAAAGCCCCCTCCTTCCGACAAGCGCAGTCTGCTCTGATTGGCCAGCAGACCCAGTGCATTGTGATTGGCCGAACACCACAAGCACTCGTCGGAAAAGTAACGCCCCTTACCATAAGTAAAGAGACCGAGCTTCAGCTTTCAAAATAAATGTAAAGACCATAAATAATGTCAGTTTTACCATCAGTTCAAGCCCGAAAGGGGAACAGAGTCGCGTGATAACGAAACAGTAGCTGATTCAGAAGCGCCGGATTGTCATAGCAAAGTCAGAATTACCTCCTCTCCTAGGTTCACGAAACAGTCATCCATAAAATGCATCGGTGTTCTGTTGTAAGTAATCTTAAAGATTCCTAAATGCATCTACTTCTGGAAGGCCAAATAAAGTGCTTTTGCTTTCGCCTAGAAACACACAGCGTCTCCCTGACATGGCTGCTTCAACACTAACTGCAGTTACTGAAACCACGCCTTCTTTCTTTGCGTGCACATTTGGGCGGCATTATGCAAATATTTCCACAGTGAGGTAGATATGTGGGGGCGTGTTAGAACGAGCCGTTTTAGGGGGGCGTGGCAGAGTCTTAACTTTGATAAAGAATATCTCTTTGGTTTTGAGACTTTAGTCTTTGCAACTTCAGGGATCTTATCTATGCACAATCAGCTTGTAACACTCCAAAGAGAAAGGAAAACTTGAAATCGCATCATATGACCCCTTTAAAACATTTGATCCATAATGTCAAGTCTATCAGGTCTAACATATTGTCTCAATTTTTCCTCTAGAAACGGCCTCTCATCAGAGCTCTCTTTCTCTTTTCTGACCTGTCGCCTTCGCAGCTCTATGAAATTGTTCATAATATGAAGCCCTTATTCTGTTACTCTGATATTCTGTCTTCTCATATTTTTAAAGAGGCTTTTCCAGCATTAAGTCAAGTTGTAACCGCTATTATAAATAGCTCCTTAATGAACGGTTGTCAGAAACGAGACTGGGATCCAACAGCAGGTGAAACGAAAAATTCAAAGTTTATTGAAAACGGAGATAGACAGCAACCATGAGGGCAAGATAAAGGGAAGATAATGAGGACAAAACGGGGTGCAGGTGAGGAAGGAGAATTAGCTAACAGGGATACCGAGAGGGGCAGGGTAAACACCATGATGACAGCAGAGCACATGGCGAGCCGTCAAAACAAAAGGCCATGTGCTTCATGACAAAAAAGCCTAAGCAGACCCCACCGAGATCGTGACAACGGTATTGTACCAGTTACATTTAAACATGCCATAGTCCAACCATTGTTAAAGCATCATCTTGACCAGTATGATTTGAATAACTATAGACCCATATCTAAATTCTTTAATTTCTAAAGTTTTGGAAAAGTATTCTCAGATCTTATCTTAACTGAGTACTTTTAATATTTTTTGACACATTTCAGTCTGGTTTTAGAGAACTTCATAGTACTTAATCTGCCTGGTTGAAGATTACTAATGGTGTTTTACTTGCTCTTGACTCTGGTTCTTGCTGTATCTTAATCATGCTTGATTGAAGTGCATGATTTGATACAATGGATCATGACATCCTTCTACAAAGACTTGATCAAGTAGCTGGGCTTCAGGGATCTGTGCTAAAGTGGTTTGCATCCTACATTTAAGGACAGAACTTTTTCCATGAATTTGGGGAACTGTTTCTCATCTCGCGCTCAAATCTCCTATGGTGTTTCGCAGGGCTCTATTCGGGGTCCTCTTCTTTTTTCCTTATATATGCTTCCACATAATTGATCATGCCATCTCTATGCTGACGACACTCAGCTCTATTTTCCTGTTAAAAACAATAATTGTTCTATATCTAATCTGTTTGCATGTCTTCAGGACATTAAATGCTGGATGAACTTAATTTTTTTAGAGTTAAATAATGATAAAACTGAAATAATGGTTTTTGGTCCAACAGTTGCGTCTTCTGGCATTAAGTAGCTTGGCCCCCTCTCATCAAATGTACGTGACTGTGTTAGAAACCTTGGTGTTGCTTTTAAACCCACGTTATCTTTTGATAAGTAGATCAGTGCTGTTGTGAAAAGTAGTTTATTTCAATTGACATCAATTGCTAGAATCAAGAAGATGCTTTCCATGAAGGATCTTCAAACAGCGTTTATAACCTCAAGATTGTATTACTGCAACTCACTCTGGGTTTGCCTAAATCATCTTTCAATCGATTGCAATTGGTGCAAAATGCAGCAGCCAGATTATTGTCTGGCACTAGAAAATGTGAGCACATTACAGCAGTACTGGCCTCTCTACACTGGCTACCGGTCAAGTTCTGTATTGATTTTAAGATTTTGCTTTTCGTCTGTGAAGCTTTACAGTCAATTTCTCCTCTCAGTCCCTCGTTCACATTTTAAATCCAAAGGCGACCGGGACTTTGCTGTGGCAGCTCCTAGGCTCTTGAACAGTATTCCCCTTCACATAAGATCTTCCACTTCTATTTCTTGGTTTAAATCTTCTTTGAAAACTCATTTTTATTCTGGATGCTTTAATTCTGTTTGAGGGTGTATAATCTTTCATTTGTCCTTTTGTTTGTTTTGATTATGTATGTTTTACATCTGTTGTACAGAACTTTGGTTTCAACTCCTGTTGTTTTTAAAAGTGCTTTATAAATAAATAAATTACATTTTACATGTTTGATTGTTTTGATGTCTGTTGTTTTGTGCCATTTAAACTGGAGTTCACTTTTATTTGTCTTTTTTCGCCTTAGACCTGATGGCACTGAAAAAGGAGTGTGAAGTGCTGAATGAAATGGAAGAGAAATATCAATATGACAATCAACATGATTTCATGAATGGAGCAAAACAATGCTCACAGACTAAAAAGACTTCCGCAACAAAAAGGGCTCAGAAGAAAAGAAGTAGTAGTTATTTCACCTGCCAACAGTGTGGAAAGAATTTTAGTAAAACAATAGGTCTTAAAAGACACATGAGAATTCATACTGGTGAGAAGCCTTACACATGTCCTCAGTGTGGAAAGAGTTTCACTCAACTTGGAAACCTTGGAATCCACATGTGTGTTCACACTGGAGAGAAGCCTTACAAATGCCAACAGTGTGGAAGAAGTTTCAACCGAAAAGGAAACCTTAATTGTCACATGACAGTTCACACTGGAGAGAGTCTTTTCACCTGCCAACAGTGTGGAACAAGTTTCACTCAAAAAGAAAGCTTTAACAGACACCTGAGAATTCACAATGTAGTGCAGCCTTATACATGCTCTCAGTGTGGAAAGAGTTTTGATCAACATGAAAACCTTAAAGTCCATATGAGGACTCATAGAGAGAAACCCTACACATGTTCTGAGTGTGGAAAGAGTTTCCGTCAAAAACGGCACTTTGAAGACCACATGAGAATTCACTCGGGAGAGCAACCCTACACATGTCCTCAGTGTGGAAAGACTTTCAGTTATAAATATCACTTTGAAGACCACATAAGAACACACACTGGAGAGAAGCCTTTCACCTGCCAACAATGTGGAAGAAGTTTCAACCGAAAAGGAAGCCTCAACAGGCACATGAGAGTTCACACAGGAGAGAAGCCGTTTACATGTGGTCACTGTGGAAAGAGTTTCAGATATAAAGCAGCCCTTAAGTACCACATGAGTTTTCACATATGAAAGAACTGTATTTTATGTCATCAGTGTGGAATTGTGGAAAGTTTCACAGACGGGAAACATCTTAAGGCCGGGACACACCAAGCCGACTTCAAAGAACTAGCGGCGACGAAAGCCGACGGTGTTGTCACCTCGCGTCGGACCAAAAAGCTCGAACACACTACACAGACTACAGCCGACGGCAAACTAACACGTGCATTCTGTGCATGCGTGAGAGGAACGAGCTGTCCATATCAGCAGCTATCAATAGTACATATTCGTCATTCAAAAGGAGAAACCAAAACAAAGATAAATGCAGATATCCGAAATGTAAACTAAGCGGTGCTTGTTTACCATTTTGAATATCAGTAACGTTGATAACTTTAATTATTTTAAGCGGCTCATGTTGTTATGAAAACATTCGCGTATCAGAATGATTGGGTAAGATTACGTAACATTTAAAACAGCCTTGTGTCCGTACCGCCATTCATTTACATGTTTGTTTTCATCACTTTCGCTTTAATTCTCGGCACTGGCTTGTTCGCTAAACTGAACATCCAATCGGAGTTCTCACCCTTGTCGACGCCAACTCAACATGTTGATTAGGGCAAACTGCTGCCGACGTGAACCCGACGAGAGCCGATGAGTGGAACACACCAAACAAACTAGCCCGACCGTCGCTCGCCATCTGCTTGGTGTGTCGGCTTGGTGTGTCAGCTCTCTGGTATTACATGATTAGCCTTTAGGAATCATGTAATAGCAGAGAGAAGCCTTTCCTGCGCTATCACTGTGGAAAGACTTGCTGAAACAAGGCAAACGTGAGGTTCACAGAAGCACCCCCGATAAAGTTCAAAATACCTGATCAGCGGATTTAGGCATTATTTACACCTGGGTTTAAAATGTGTTTTGGTTTATGTGATCACCGTCTCTTTCTTTCACTTTTGACCACTTGTGTCCTTAATTTTTTTTGAGGGAAGGCTCAATGGGTGGGTAAATGGATGTTTTTTTTTTTAAGCTCTTTTGATCAAATGGGTAAATTGCGTTCACACTATTTGCATATAAATGCAAAATGAGATCATGGAAAAACGATAAGGAGAGCAGCAGCTTTCGTTTCTGCTCCGATAGCTGCAAAAAACACACCAAATCCTGACCTGTGGATACATGTTAGAAGTCTGAATTGGTGGAGAACATTGGGGTAACGTGAGTTATGTAATCAGATTACTTTTCAAGTAACTAGTAAAAGAACATTACTTTTAATTTACAAGAAAAATGTTCAAATAAGTAACTATTGAATCTGCAATTCAGAATATGACACAAACCTGCAATTATTAATTATGCTTCATGTATTTAATCCCATTTTATAAACCACTGTTTTTGCTGCTGACTTTCAGTGATCCAATTCAACCATACTAATAAGCAAAAATGAATTTAGATAAACAACACTTGTTTAAGTTTTTTTTTTTATTGCTGAAGAATGTTGAACTTTCTTCTCCTGCATCCTGTTCTTCATGCACTGTGTGTGTGTGTGTGTGTGTGCGAGAGAGAGAGAGAGCGCGTGAGAGCGAGAGAGAGAGCGAGACACATCACAGTGGAGTCAGCTGTCTTAACCATCACATATTCATCACTGTCTGTCACGAGACTCTGTTCCCCTTTCATGCTCTGTCTTTACATTTATTTTGAAAGATGAAGCTCGCGATTATGGTAAGGGGCGTTACATTTCCAACGAGTGCTTGTGGTGTTTGGCCAATCACATTGCACTGGGTCAGCTGGCCAATCAGAGTAGACTGTGCTTGTCGGAAGGAGGGACTTTGTAGAAAACGAAGCGTTTGAGAGAGGTGGGGCATAGCAGACTTACAATAATGTACAATATTTGAAAAATAATGTGTTTTTTTAACATTAAAGCATGTCAACATATTCTGTTACACCAAATACACAAAATAATGATCTTTAAAAAAGCATCATATGACCCCTTTAAAAACGAACCAGCAAGCCCAGCCCAGTTTTAAAAAGAAACGCAAAAGTAACGTAATGCATAATGCACATTAATTCAGTGGGTGGACAGTAAGTGTCTTTTGTGACTGTTGACATGCATTTGACCACATGAGCATTTACACTACTAAAGCAATCCAGTCAAATGCATTTTTTGACTATCTCTGGAAGTGTTTGAAAGTGGACAAGCTCAAAACGTTTAGAACTGCATTTATTGTTGTCTACTTGCGATCAGATCGATGAAAACACATCTTAATGACAGGTGTAAACAGGGCATTAATGAATATCTTATGAATAAGTGGTGTTTAGATTAATATGTGCTGCACATATAACAGTGTTAACTCTTGGTACCTGATTTTTTTTCATGATGTAATTTTACTACACACCTCTAGGGGGTCTTATCCCCCAGTATAAAGTCAAGTAGATTCATAGAAAAAAGGAGTTGACATGTAACTTCCGGTTCTGGCAGATGGAGGCGAGAGCGCGTTGACACGGTTGTCAAATTAACTCCTCATCTGAACGTGCTCTCTTTGAAATCGGAATCGTTGCCAGATTTCTTGTTTACATCTTTCATTTATCGCCGTCTCGTTTGTATTTGGCCAGTTTGGAGAAAGCCTCACCAAAACTGACCAGCCAGGCGTTTGCGATCACGGGAACTTGAAGACACTTGTACAAACGTGGATGGGTGACATGAATGGAGATGGCTCTAGATCGGCAATGTAGTATTTGGTTTTCCATCAAGGTCCAACGCCGAACACAAAATGAATTCGCTGAATGCATAAACTGTATTTTCTTGCGCTGCGCTCAAACCTTCCAATCTAAAGGAAACGCTGTGTATGGCGTTTGAGGTAATTTGTGAATTACCATAGACTTATAGTCTGAATAAAACAATTTGCAACTATTACTGTTATTACACTTGTATCCAAAACTTTGATTATGCTTGTTATAGAGTGTGTGAGGTCCCGTGCACTACCGCCGGTGGCAGTAGACAACCACGGTGGCAACCGACCACCGCGGTGACGTGATTGTCACGGCGACCGTCACAGCCCTACAAGCAGGTGAGATCAAGTGTGCAAAAGTACTTCAGGATGGAGCACTGATGGTAATATGTAAAAGTGAAGAGCAGAGGAATAAAGTTATGAAAATGAAGATAGTATGCAAGCGATTCTAACAAATAGGTGATAAAACATGGGTGTGAGGTGTAATAATGGGTCCCATTAAGTGTGAACATGGTAGAGCTTAAGGGGAATATAGTGGGAGGAAAGGTAATGGAAGCAAAACGCTAACAAATGAATAGAGAGTGTTTTGTGTTCTCGCCTGAGCTATTTCTTCCTGTCAGTTTGTCTGTCATGTTTGTCTTGAGCCCATGCTGTCTCTGTTGCTGTAGGTACATTTGATTTCATAATGGAATCTTAAATGGTAAGCAACATGCTCATCAACATGGATAATCTTTCATCAGGACGGTCCAGCAAAGTACCACCATGTCAGAACGACTCATTCTCAGTATAAGGAGCTTTTTTTTTTTTGCTGCACCAGACCTAGATGGCTGAAGGACTGAAGTACTCCGGCTCCTGAATTTTAAATCAGGAATGCCATGATGAATTCATTTTTCAAGAAATTCTGTAGCCATATGAAAGAAATGAACTGTTTTAAAGAGTGATGTTAAATGCTCTTTTGAATTTAATCATCCTCTGCTGAGATCTTGATAGATTTCATGTATTTTATTTCCAGTTGGTTTCAGTGTTACTTTTAGCACTCTGTAGTGCAGATTATATATTCAGTAATATTAATTTTATCTAGTCATTTGGTCTAACCCATGCAGGGCACCATGGAAACTCTTGACAAAATTGGTAAAATTGATAATTTAACAAGTCAAGTCAAGTCACCTTTATTTATATAGCGCTTTTGACGATACAGATTGTCTCAAAGCAACTGAACAGCATTAATTAGGAAAATAGTATGTCAATAATGCAAAATGACAATAGTAAACACTCATTTTTCAGTTAAAGACAGTTCATCATTGAATTCAGTGATGTCAACATCCAGCCCAGTTCAGTTTAAATAGTATCTTTGCAATCAAGTCGACGATATCGCTGGAAATGAAATAGCTCTTTTCATTTTTACAAACCAATCATAAAAATACAAATAGTACTTGCATTAATGCTTGTGATAAAACTAATACTCAGACAACAACTGCTCAACCAAGAACCTTTTATTATTGGGATTTTAAACTCTTCTGATCAAACAAGTGTTCAAACTGAACTACATTAAATATGAGGTCCTCTAAATGTTTTGAAACTGACATCCTCATCTCTCAACCAGTTTAGGTTTTACCATGCTTCTGCTTAGTATTGAATGAATAGTTTAGTGAATGGTTTCAATAATTTGCGGTTAATAACCTTGCATAACCTACTTTTTTCAATTTCATTCCCTTTACAGCTAATGACATACAAAAGGGTTGGCCAATGTCGGTCCTGGATAGCCACAGGCTGTGTTCGAAATGGCATACTAACATACTACTTACTGCCCAGTATACAGTGTATACTGCCTACAATTTTTTTTTAAAGAACAGTGTGTGAAACAGCATACAATAAGCAACAAAATGTTTCAGAGCAGTATGCTAGTGTTGTCACATGACAAACACTGAACCTTAATTTAGCACAGCTGTCGAGGCTGTTACCTTACAAATAAATGTGCTAACCTTTCTTTTTACATAGGCTTGTTAAAAAGGGTTCCTAGTAGTAAACAATGCTACATTGCCCAATTGAACTAATTTCATTATTAACTTTTTACATATTGAACAGAACTGAATCAACAATGAGCTGTCTTTAAAGGGGTCATATGTTGCTGCTAAAAAGAACATTATTTTGTGTATTTGGTGTAATGAAATGTGTTTATGCGGTTTAAGGTTAAAAAAACACATTATTTTCCACATACTGTACATTATTGTTTCTCCTCTATGCCCCGCCTTTCTGAAAGGCGTCGATTTTTACAAAGCTCATCAGTCTGAAAAAGCGAGGTGTGCTGTGATTGGCCAGCTATCCAGTGCGTTGTGATTGGCCGAACACCTCAAGCGTGAGACGGAAATGTTACGTCCCTCACCAC
>NW_015506298.1:190248-190815 GCF_001515645.1 Sinocyclocheilus grahami
TACTCTTCCAGGAAACAGTCCTCCATAAAATGTGCTGCACACATCTGAATATTTGGGTTGAAGTGTTCTGGAACAGTGTTGTAAATACAACTTAACCACTGATTTCTAGTCGTGTCCATTTTTGGAAGACCAAACAAAGTAGTTTCGCTTTCACAACGAAACAGCGTCACACACGGCGGCGGCCGACAGTGAGCAGAGGCCAGGGGCTAGCGTGAGGAACGGCCGGAGGGTTAGATTGAGCAGATGCGGCGGGCTTGAGAACGGCACGGCCGGCGATTTCGACGAAGGAGCGTGCGGAAGGACATGTGACAACTCCGGGCTGGACTCTGCTTCGTCCAGGGTGAAAGCCGATCTGGCGATCCACAGCGCAAAGTTGTAGTATTTCCTCAGCAACCAGCACGGATCAGCTCCAGGCATGACGAAGCAGATATCGTCCTCTTTTGGAAGACCAAACAAAGTAGTTTCGCTTTTACAGCGAAGCACACAGCGTCTTCACGACATGGCGTGACAACAACAAAACTACAGCGAGAATAAAAGTTACGCCTTCTTTCTTTGCGTGAACATTTG
>NW_015506298.1:193012-197689 GCF_001515645.1 Sinocyclocheilus grahami
CAGCAACCAGCACGGATCAGCTCCAGGCATGACGAAGCAGATATCGTCCTCTTTTGGAAGACCAAACAAAGTAGTTTCGCTTTTACAGCGAAGCACACAGCGTCTTCACGACATGGCGTGACAACAACAAAACTACAGCGAGAATAAAAGTTACGCCTTCTTTCTTTGCGTGAACATTTGAGCGGCGTTATACAAATCTTCCCACATAGTGATGTAGACATGTGGGGGTGTGTTAGAACGAGCCGTTTTAGGTAGGTGTGGTTGACTCTTAACTTTTATAGAATATTTCTTTGGATTTGAGACTTTAGTCTTTGCAACTTTACAGATCTTCTTTATGCACCAAGAGCTTTTAACACTCCAAAGAGAAAGGAAAAATTGAAATCGCATCATATGACCCCTTTAACTGAACAATGATAGGCCTATTATTTTATTCTTTATTATTATTCTTTTTGGCAGTTACACTAAGTGCAAATATATATTTTGTTTACACTTATGCCCCATTCACACGGGGTGTCAGCGTTAACGCTTGACGGAGGGCGTTTCTGAAGCTTGGTGCTGACGTGACCATCATAGTGACAACAGCCAATTACATTACATTTCTGGTGTCGCATGAACGCGATTGAACTGAGCTGGATGATGACATCACTGAATTCAATGATGAACTGTCTTTAACTGAAAAATGAGTGTTTACTATTGTCACTTTGCATTATTGACACACTATTTTCCTAATTAATGCTGTTCAGTTGCTTTGACACAATCTGTATTGTTAAAAGCGCTATATAAATAAAGGTGACTTGACTTGACATTACTCTTCTGGTGTTGCATGAACGCGATTGGCTAGCGTCTGCGCTAGGGTATTTGCATAAGGTGATCTGATTGGCTGACGCCTGCGTTGGCTCTTGAAAAGTGGAAAAGTTTTCAACTTCTGCTGCGAGCAACGGACCCAACGCGACGCGACGGACCCACAATTCATTTCACCAATGCTTGACATCACTCCATTCAAAGTAAACGAGAGGCGTTGACGCTGACGCCCCGTGTGAATGGGAGCGTAAAATAGCAGTTTTCTTTAGCAATAGGCTGTGTAGATAAATAGTAGTTAGGTGGCAGATTTATGCTTCAGTACTGTAGTATATTATAAAACAGTATGTAATAACATATTGAGTGTAAATTATCATATTTATTAATATTATCAAATGGATGCTGCCTTATTGGGACAATAAAGCCTAAATTCCTACACCTATTGCTAACCATACCCAATAACACTGTATTAATAGAAAGAGGAACCTTAGGCACATCTACAGACCACAAGATCATAGAGACTTTGAACTTTTTCTGTGTATAAAATGTATATTGTTACAAATTATCATAATGACTCCAAACTTTTGACTGCTAGTGTATCACCGTTAAATGTGTATTTGTAATACACACACACACCTTAGACAGCATGCTGTGAATGGCTGCATTCATTTTGTATGTGTGTTTTGCGTCTGTTTCATATGGGATGATCTGATTGACGGCTGTTTCTCGTTTGGTGAGGAATAACGATACTGTCATAAACAGAATTTTATGAGGACTTGTTTCACAAGCATCCAGCTCTCAATAAACCTCAGCTCTATAAGAATACTGAAATTAAACATTATAAGATCACTCCTGTTGAACTTTGAGACACTCTGAAATGTATATGATTGGTAAAAAGTTCTGAACTGATCCAGTTAATAACCAGAATGAATCTACTAAATAACAATTATTCAGAAATATTCCAGGTGTTTTCCTTCTTTTCTCAAATTTGAAAGTTTTAGACTAACATGTTTTCTTGGGAAAATCAGTTTCCCTCTTTCTTCAAACAATCCTCCAGTTGGAACACTTTTAGAGGGATGTAGTTTTCCAACCTTGAAAGCTCAGATGCCACTTTAGATTCTGGCTCAGGATCGCTTGGACCCGGGACGAACAATTCCACCAAATCAACAACATCCCACTTACATTCAGGAGGATCATCCAGATGTTTGATCATGAACACTCACTCTCCTTGTTCTTTAAATATGACTCATATTGACAGAATGATCAAATTTAGAAATATGGTAATGTTTTGTAATTATCATTTAAATCTAGCAAATTTTCAAATTGTTTGTCGTGAACAAACATCTCAGAAAAAATCTGAATATGACTTTTTGTTACGAAACTGGGCATAATTTTCATACACGTCTTCTGTAGAGGACACCAGGACAAACATCATGTTAATCAGGCATTTTGGGGAAACGCAAGAAGTCAATAGGGAAAGAAATTATAGATTAATATTCCTTTGAAATATGAGATATTCTTTTGAAAATGTTGACAAGTTCCTACATTATTACACTTTATTTTTCATTATGGTTAGCCCCAATAATATTAATATGCGATTTAGATGCAGTATATAGATGCATTGAATAAAATGGCAATATCAATTGATGGACATTTTATGCACATACAGTATTCCATAAAATACAGTAAAATATCAAATAATTCTGTTATATCTTTCATAACATAGTTGAGAATCATCTTTGTGCAAAGTTTGGCTAAAAATAGACAAACCTAAAAATTGACTGGTGAATGAAAAAAATAAAACATTGTTTTTGCCTATACATGCCTTTTCATGTCTTTTTTTTTTAAATAATAACTTAAAAGGACATAGAATAAAATATCTTTTTTCGAAAACGTTTTTTTCCTCTCCATTTGTTTCTTATGCTCCAACCAATATATTACCATAAAAAACAACAAAATTCACGCACACAAAAAAAATTCTGGTTCTCAGGAGGACATAATAATAGTGTTAATTACAATGACAATGAATGAAGTCCTCACTATTTATGTTTAATTAGCTCATACACTACCAGTCAAAAGTTTTAGATTTGTAAGATTTTTGAA
Source organism: Sinocyclocheilus grahami (assembly GCF_001515645.1). Lineage (NCBI taxonomy): Eukaryota > Metazoa > Chordata > Actinopteri > Cypriniformes > Cyprinidae > Sinocyclocheilus > Sinocyclocheilus grahami. The sequence goes on from NW_015506298.1 coordinate 195,914, forward strand.
ATAGTCTCTTCTGTTCATCAATGCTGCATTTATTTGATCCAATATACAGCATAAACAGTAACATTGTGAAACATTTCTGAATTTTTGTGAAATTCAAAGCTGAATTTTCAGCATCATTATTCCAGTCTTCAGTGTCACATGATCCTTCAGAAATCAGTCTAATATACTGATTTGCTACTCAAGAAACATTTCTGATTATTATCAATGCTGAAAACAGTTGTGTACTTTTTCTTTTTTTTTCAGGATTCTTTGATGAACGTTCAAAAAAACAGAATTCATCTCAAAAAGAAATCTGGCCCAGAAGGTCGAAATGACTGTCTTAAAGATTGTGCTCCTCAACTGAAATGTGTTTTTACAAGGTTGCTTCAGTTTTTTTAGACATGCGTTCAGTGTCACTACAGAAATTCTCAATATTCAGGCCTGTGCCGAAAAAGCCAGGGACATATCCCAAACTTGCCATGGAGCAAGTTTTGGCTAATCATCTTGTAAATATGCTAGATCCACTACCGGTTCACATATAAGAGAAACAGAGGCACAGATGATTCTGAGCTGAACCCTACTTAATACACAAGCAATAATAATAATAATAATAATGTATAATAAGCATATTATTGCTATAGGAAATGCCAGGGGTTTTATCAAGCGGCAACCTCCCGCTCTCTCTCATGAAGCCAACACGGAAGTGACAAACTGTAATTCGTCAACTGGCCTGGCCGCTAGAGGCTGGCTGCAAAAGGGAGTCAATCACATAGACTCCCCATGTTAAAATGCCCAACTTTACAGCAGAAAAAATATGTTTACAGCCTGGTTCATGACAACTGTGAGGGGGGTGCATTTTTTTTATAACTCGTTTAAATTATATTAAGCCTTAGGCCCAATCCCAATTCTATTTTATACCCCTTCCCCTCCACCTACCCCTTCCCCTTGTCCCTTGAAACAGTGTCAAGGGGTAGGGGTGAAAATATTCCCCTAAAAATTGGGACACCACTACTATACGTCACATGTCATCATACGACGTCTAGCTCCTACAATACACACATCTATACTGGTGTGCTGGTGTGCATTAGAGCTTTTAATCACCGCTCTATATTAATGCGCTGCTTACTGACACACACACATATATTGGAGATCGCACAGCTCACACGTCCAGGAGAAAATAAACTTGTCAACGCTGCCCCACGACTTTTATTAATAACTTGGTTTAAATACTGAATCGATACATTATATTTTCCAGCAACTAGAGGATAAAATCGCTGTTTTTTTGAAGTAAACTCTAAAAAGAGAAACGCACAGACGCGCATACACGCAACTTTCATCTCTCTCTCTCTCGAATTGGCAATATTTGAGAAAAGGGTTTAGCGATTTCTAATTATTCAATGTCTATGGTGGTTATCACCCTGATCAGACATGAAAATATGTTGTGGTACTATCGTGCAGTCTATAATGATGTGACGTTAGTTAGCAAATATTAGCGATTTTTTGCAAACATTTCTTTGAGTAACATGACTGTAAATATGAACTCACGATTGAATGTAACATAAAACAAATGATTACTTTTCGTTAAAATCTTTATTAATGCCAAAAATGCTTACATTTATGTGTATTCTTTTTCGCTCTGGCAGCCATGTTGCCGCTGAAGCCGGTTTACACTGAGATAACTCATACCCCTTCGTTTGAAGGGCTATCTGGCCCTTCCCCTACCCCTACCCCTCCCCCTCCAACCAAAAGAGAATCGAGAAAGGGGAAGGGCTAAGGGGTAGAATTGGGATTGGGCCT
>NW_015506298.1:197787-199657 GCF_001515645.1 Sinocyclocheilus grahami
ACGTCACGGACACTACGTCCATGTTTTTATACAGTCTATGGGTTTTATTCATGGATTTTAGCTCAGCTTTTAACTCAGTGAAAACACATTCTCATAGATCTCAATATCAATACGGGTGAGTTCTCTGGATCAGAAACGTTCTTTCCTGCCGCTCACCGAGGGTCTGTGTCAGAGGGAGCAGGTCAGACGAGCTCACTGTGAGTGGGTTGTATCATGGTCACTTCAGTCAGCTAGAAATCAATGTTGAGCCAGTGTCACTTGATGACCAACATGTTGAAATTATGGTAAACTTTAAATACCTTGATGCAATTCTGGACTCTCAGTTGAGTATATTTTCAGGAGATGCTCGCAGTGACTCGATCTTCTCAGAAAATCAGCGGCCTCTGTGTTAGTCAGCAGATATTACAACCTGTTTATAAAATTATTGTTGACAGTGTTTTAACTTTTCATATCCCTGCCTGGTATGGAATTGTGTCAATGGCAACTAAAATAGTTGTCAAACCCCTGAAGCCCTTAATTCAACTTTTCACAGAAAGGGTGAGGAAGAAATGGAGGAGTATCCTGACAGATACTGTCCATCTGGCAAATAAAACTGTATTTAGGACGTCCTTCATCCCAAATTCTTAACTTTATAGGTGATTGACAAAGTTCATGCAACAGATAATGTGAGCTTGTATGTGTATAGACCCTTGTTACATATCCAGGGCTCTCAGAAGTTAAAGTCATCATAGGTTTAAACTTCTATAGTGATGAATGGAAACTGCAACACATATATTTTGTATTCTCATTTGCCCCAATAGTTTTCTCTTGTTAATTAATTTATTTAATTCCTTCCTCTTTCATAAAGTCATTGAAACACCATAATGTTTTTTTTTTAATGTAATTTAATGGCAAGGTAAGAAAACAAAGGACTTTTATTTTGCTCTGGTGGTGTGACGTCACAAAGCTGCGCCGCGCTCTTCATCTGAAGAAAGGTTTGTGTTTTAAGTGTTGAAATCGATTGTTCTGTTCTGTCGATTTAAACGTTTTTACAAGCTATGTAAAATAAATCAATCATTCTTAAATATAACGCTGTAATGCTTTATTTAACGTTATTTTCTTGAGTAAAACGCATCCACATATTAATAACAGAAAAGGTGCGTCTCACTTCGCTCCATATATCGTGAATCTGTACCTCGTTCAAGTAATGCAAAGCTACGGAGCCCGGGAGGTCACCTGTAGGAGAAAACTAAAACAATTCGTTCCCTCGGGTTTATAAACTGTACTCACGGATTCATAGGGCAAGCTCATAGATAGCCTACGTGTTAACGAATCATATTGTTTTATTGCATATTATTATGTGGAATAGGCCTACAGCAAATTGTCTTTAGTGATTTTCTATCAATTGTAACGGTACGAGGTGGAATACAACGATTTAATAAGAAAGATGTGCGTCAAAATCTTGTTTAATTTGTGATAATCTTAGCACTTGATTATTATTGTATAATAAACCTGGCATTGTGACTGACTTTGGAGTCATTTGTTCCTCTTTTGTAAGTCGTTTTGGAAAAAAGCTTCTAAATGCATATGTAGCCCGAACCTAAATGTATAATAATAATAGCTATTATTATTTTAATGTATAGGCTAAATAAATGAGTGCACTTAAGACAGTAAAATGTTTGTCATAAAATAATTAATGAATGCTTTATTTTTAAATAACCTTTTACAGTTTTGGAGCTGTGTTTGTGTACTATTCATTCATTCACAGAGTTATTTCGGTGATTTTATTATACTAAGCTTTTTCCCCCAGAGTTAGATGCATGCTTCACTGTTAAAGTTATTATTAAATAACTAGGCCTATTATAACATTGCATTCAGTTAGAGAGCAAAG
>NW_015506298.1:199924-222112 GCF_001515645.1 Sinocyclocheilus grahami
CTCGAGCTTCTCAGAAAATCAGCGGCCTCTGTGTTAGTCAGCAGATATTACAACCTGTTTATAAAATTATTGTTGACAGTGTTTTAACTTTTCATATCCCTGCCTGGTATGGAATTGTGTCAATGGCAACTAAAATAGTTGTCAAACCCCTGAAGCCCTTAACTCAACTTTTCACAGAAAGGGTGAGGAAGAAATGGAGGAGTATCCTGACAGATACTGTCCATCTGGCAAATAAAACTGTATTTAGGACGTCCTTCATCCCAAATTCTTAACTTTATAGGTGATTGACAAAGTTCATGCAACAGATAATGTGAGCTTGTATGTGTATAGACCCTTGTTACATATCCAGGGCTCTCAGAAGTTAAAGTCATCATAGGTTTAAACTTCTATAGTGATGAATGGAAACTGCAACACATATATTTTGTATTCTCATTTGCCCCAATAGTTTTCTCTTGTTAATTAATTTATTTAATTCCTTCCTCTTTCATAAAGTCATTGAAACACCATAATGTTAATGTAATAATGTAATTTAATGGCAAGGTAAGAAAACAAAGGACTTTTATTTTGCTCTGGTGGTGTGACGTCACAAAGCGCTCTTCATCTCTTCATCTGAAGAAAGGTTTGTGTTTTAAGTGTTGAAATCGATTGTTCTGTTCTGTCGATTTAAACGTTTTTACAAGCTATGTAAAATAAATCAATCATTCTTAAATATAACGTTGTAATGCTTTATTTAACGTTATTTTTCTGAGTAAAACGCATCCACATATTAATAACAGAAAAGGTGCGTCTCACTTCGCTCCATATATCGTGAATCTGAACCTCGTTCAAGTAATGCAAAGCTACGGAGCCCGGGAGGTCACCTGTAGGAGAAAACTAAAACAATTCGTTCCCTCGGGTTTATAAACTGTACTCACGGATTCATAGGGCAAGCTCATAGATAGCCTACGTGTTAACGAATCATATTGTTTTATTGCATATTATTATGTGGAATAGGCCTACAGCAAATTGTCTTAAGTGACTCTCTATCAATTGTAACGTGTACGAGGTGGAATACAACGATTTAATAAGAAAGATGTGCGTCAAAATCTTGTTTAATTTGTGATAATCTTAGCACTTGAATATTGTATAATAAACCTAGCATTGTGACTGACTTTGGAGTCATTTGTTCCTCTTTTGTAAGTCGTTTTGGAAAAAAGCTTCTAAATGCATATGTAGCCCGAACCTAAATGTATAATAATAATAGCTTCATGAATGCTTTATTTTTAAATAACCTTTTACAGTTTTGGAGCTGTGTTTGTGTACTATTCATTCATTCACAGAGTTATTTCGGTGATTTTATTATACTAAGCTTTTCCCCCCAGAGTTAGATGCATGCTTCACTGCTCTCTAACTGAATGCGATGTTATAACAAAGGAATGACAACAAACATAACCGGTACATTATTGGTTTTGTATTGCTTTTTACGCTGGCCAATCAGAGCAGACTGTGCTTGTCGGAAGGAGGGACTTTGTAGAAAACGAAGCGTTTGAGAGAGGCGGGGCATAGAGGACCTACAATAATGTACAGTATTTGAAAAACAATGTGTTTTTTGAACATTAAAACATGTCAACATATTCTGTTACAACAAATACACCAAATAATGGTCTTTAAAAAAAGCATCATATGACCCCTTTAATAAACACAATACTATGCATCCTGCACCGTGGTTGAATCTGCCGGTGGGGGCGGGGCCACAAATCCATGAGTTTATAAACCCGAGGGAACGGATTGCGAAAGCATGCGCACGGATTATGAATTTGTGGGAACGGATTCAAAAACCGAAGGTACGGTTTACAAAATCTGAGTGCACGGATTGGAAATTCATGAGTACGGTTTATTAATCCGTGGGCACGATTTGTTAAACCGAGGGAACAGTATAAGAATTCGTGAGTACGGTTTATAAACTGAGGGGACGGATTGCAAAACCGTTGCCACGGATTGTTTTTTTTTCTCCTACAGGTGACCTCCCGGGCTCCGTACTACGAAGTGATGAGAGAAACAGTTTTTTTTAAATCCGAGTCAATTTAAACAAATCATTCGCAATATGAATCAATGGTTTGAATCGACAAACGAGAACAACAAACGCCAAAGTGTTCAAAGACATTACAAACCAATTGCAAATGTTTTCATGAAAAATGAATCTATTAGATATGATGTACTAATAATTAAATGCCAAATATAAATACCTAAATATGAACTTTGTGTATAATTTGTACATATATATTTAATGAGGTGATTTAAGGCCATTAACTCAGTCTCTTGACTTTCTCACCAGTGCGCTGACGCACAGAGATTTAGTTTGCATTTATTTTTCTTTCTATTAATTATTCTCATCTGAAATACACAGAAAAAGTCAGCTGAGATCCACGTGACGCTATAATAAAGATGGTGTTTTTTAAAGAGGAGAGTGAAGACGTGAAGATTGAAGAAGCATTCAGAGTCAAACATGAAGATACTGAGGAACAAACAGAGATGGTGTTTATTAAAGAGGAGAGTGAAGACACGATTAATGAAGAAGCATTCAGAGTCAAACATGAAGATTCTGAGGAACAAATAAAGATGGAGTTTATTAAAGAGGAGAGTGAAGACACGAGGATCGAAGAAACATTCAGAGTCAAACATGAAGATCCTGAGGAACAAACAGAGATGGTGTTTATTAAAGAGGAGAGTGAAGACACGAGGATCGAAGAAACATTCAGAGTCAAACATGAAGATCCTGAGGAACAAACAGAGATGGTGTTTATTAAAGAGGAGAGTGAAGACACGAGGATCGAAGAAACATTCAGAGTCAAACATGAAGATCCTGAGGAACAAACAGAGATGGTGTTTATTAAAGAGGAGAGTGAAGACACAAGTATTGAAGAAGCATTCAGAGTCAAACATGAAGATACTGAAGAACAAACAGGTTGGTTTTCATTCTCAAAGCTGAACGCACTCATTTGATTCTTATTAAAGGGGTCCTATTATGATTTCTGTTATATAAAATATCTCCTTTTGAAGTGGACTTTGAACTTTATAACTTTGCAGATCTTTTTTTATGCTCAAACAGCAACATTACAGACTAACTGAAGTTGAAAAAGTGAAAAAGCATAATAGGACCCCTTTAAAATGCTCCGCTCTACAGAAATAGAGAAGAAAAATCTCATAAAATCTAACAGTTAAGTAATAAGAGATACAGAAAATTGTTTAAATTAAACATTTATTGAACAACACAGGTCTCTCCAATCAGTGCACTTGTATATTTTAAATAAAAATGCATACGTTAAATATTAAATATTTAATCTAGACTGTCAAATAAACTTTTAGATGAAAAAAAAGTTTTTGTGCACAAAAACGTACATAAATATAATAAATAAAATAAACAAGAGTAGTGTTACGCACAGTAGCACCCAGCAGCATAATAAAAATAAAAGTTCACTCATATTACACAGCCTGCTGCTCATAACTGCTTTTTTTTTTTTGTGTGGGCGCACCGCTTTGTGCTTTTTTTCCAAAGCGTCTGGAAAAAATGAGCGCGTCCACCGTGTCACTTCGATTATGAGCGCATCTACATTTTAAATAAAGAACTTGAGCGCGCAAAAGATGCAATATGTGAACAGCCCCTAAGAGTGCACTGGCCACAAGCAATGACGTCGAGAAGGACCCACAGACACATTTAATGAGGAACGTTGACGTGCACGTTTTAGCCAGAAGTTTTGTCTGAACTGCACGTGTTTCTATGTTGTTTTATTTGAAAAATGCCACAAATTGGCCTGATTAATCGTCCGGCCTCTAAATTCAACCCTGGGCCGCATTCTTAAAGCTTCTTAGAATCCTCTCAGAAAGCTCCTATTTTAGCTTAATTTTCTAATCAGGAATCTTAGTTTAATGGTGTGTTCACACCAGCCGCGAATGTAATTATTTGCGCGAGTAGATTACATACAAAGTCAACGCAAATAGAGGCAAATTTGCGCAGGGTTCGCGCCTCAATGGCGTCTTCCGCACAAGTTAAAAAATTTGAACTCGAGCGGAAAATTCACATGACGCGTTCTCGCGCAAGCCAATCAGCGAAGAGCTTCTTGACACGTTCAGTTGAATCAAACGGTAGAAGAGAGCATTATTGTAGCCGTCTGTTATTATATAGGTCTGGAGCATAGAAAACAATTAAAATCAGTGGTAGTTTAATGAGGAACGTTGACGTGCACGTTTTAGCCAGAAGTTTTGTCTGAATTGCATGTGTTTCTATGTTGTTTTATTTGAAAAATGCCACAAATTGGCCTGATTAATCGTCCGGCCTCTAAATTCAACCCTGGGCCGCATTCTTAAAGCTTCTTAGAATCCTCTCAGAAAGCTCCTATTTTAGCTTAATTTTCTAATCAGGAATCTTAGTTTAATGGTGTGTTCACACCAGCCGCGAATGTAATTATTCGCGCGAGTAGATTACATACAAAGTCAACGCAAATAGAGGCAAATTTGCGCAGGGTTCGCGCCTCAATGGCGTCTTCCGCACAAGTTAAAAAATTTGAACTCGAGCGGAAAATTCACATGACGCGTTCTCGCGCAAGCCAATCAGCGAAGAGCTTCTTGACACGTTCAGTTGAATCAAACGGTAGAAGAGAGCATTATTGTAGCCGTCTGTTATTATATAGGTCTGGAGCATAGAAAACAATTAAAATCAGTGGTAGTTGTATTTTATTAGCATGGCTACAGAGATGCTGCTATCAATAATAACAATAATAGTAATATCAGTGTATGTATACAGTAGTAAAATGTAACATACATTAATACAGCATCCTAACGTTATTCATCCTCCTCTTGATGGTGCTGTGAACCCAGACACGTCTGCGTTTGGCTTTCCATTGCATTTGGGACTTTTTGACAACAGGTACAAAACAGCGATTGTAGTTATCTCCACCATGGTTGATCGCACGGTTTTTATTTGCGCGAGTGACACGAAAAACATCCCGCAAGTAATCTAGAGCGAGTGACGCGATGCTCATATTCGCTTCGCGTCTGGTCTGAACACACAAGAGTGATTCAGGACCAATCTGAGAGCAACTCTGAGTGAGGAAAAGACAAAAACTTTCATCTTAGTGAGGAGGTGGGGCTGACCCCGTTGATAGGTATGACACATTTGTTTTTGAAGACTATGATTGGTTGTCCAAGTTCAAAAAAAGTTTTAAATAGGGTAAAAAAGGAAAAATTAGGGTCTATTACAAGCCTTCACTTACAGGCCTAATCACACGCACACATAAACACGCATATATATTAGGGCTGCGTATAACCAGCAAAGTCACGATACGATACGTATCACGATACAGAGGCCACGATACGATGCGTATCACGATACATGACTGCACTGAATTTCACCTCAGCAGAAATTAGAAAAACAGGTGTTTATTAAACACTGCTTACTATAGTGCCATTGCTAACTATTGGCAGAGCAGGCAGCTGACCTCTGCATTATGAAGGGCCTCCATAACTGTACCACAGTACAATATAGGTAATGGCATATGTTTCATGTTTACATTGTGCACTCCCCAAGGTACAATATTCTGATTGTTTGCATCTTTTTTTAAGCCTATAAATAATAATGTACTCGTTCTAATACATTTATATTGTAATGTACTCATTCTAATATGTTTAAAAAATAATTTACATTGTGTTAATTTGTGCAATGATAACCTACCAGCACTCTCTTCAATAAAAAATAAAAAAATTAGAAGAGTTCTAAACCAACGCGCTGTCTTCACTGTATCTAACGCACACACGCTCAAGGCTGATTTATCCTCGACGCGTCTGCAAGTTCGCTTTGAGTGCGCGCGACGTCGTTACGCGTGGCGGTGTGCACGACATTTTGTGTAACTTTCCGCGCAGCTCCGCTTCCGAAGATGCACGAGTTCAAAGCGACTCTAGCCGAACAGAAGCAGTTTGATGTTAAGTTAAGTTCAGTCACACACACAGAGCACGTTGCGGCCGAACTCAGACATCCAGGAACAAACTTTTTAGCGCTGCCCCACGAAGAAAAGCCTTACACCTGCTCTCAGTGTGGAAAAGGTTTTACTCAACAAGGAAGCTTTAACAGGCACATGATGATTCACGCTGGAGAAAAGCCTTACAACTGCCAACAGTGTGGAAAAAGCTTCAGTCAAATAGGAAGCTTTAAATACCACATGAGCACTCACACCAGTGTAGCGTCTGCATAAAATCGTGCATGGCCTTTGGGGTTCATGGCTTAAGAGACCCCTTTTAGCCTTTGACATTTGCATATAAATTACAGTCCTAGTCACAGACTTTACATTTATATGGGGGCTAAATTGCCAAATAATCATCCCCACTATCAAGGAGATGCTAAGCAGTCCCCCGCTATCATCTCCCCAACTACTTCAAACAGTTTCCAAAGACAAGTAAATGACCATCATTGTTTATTCTTCAAACAATGATGTACAGTATGTGATTGTGAAACGTCGGGTATTGGCTATTCCACCCAAAGTTGGGGGGTGAATAGAAACCCTCAAAAGGCATTAACCCAAAATGATCTTTGCTCAGAAACCCTCTTCTTTTGAGACAACACTTTCCAAGACGACTTCTCCTCTCAAGTTTGTCTTTCGGCAGTTTTTATCTTCAAGTAACTTAGATTCGCTGTGGACTTTCCTATCTTCAGAAGAACCAGAAGAAAACTTCCAGCTCACTTCCTAAATAACTCATCAAAGACCTCCGTTGTCTACCGCATCAGGACACCTGTTCAGCAATTGAAGCCAATGCAAGGAACCGTTTACAATTATTTAGATGCGTGTTTAAGCTTGAGCCCCTTTAAGGTGATTTTTGATTCTTTGATGATTCTCATTAGGTTGTGTTTAAAATTGATATGAAATACTGCCATTCTTTTACTCTCTCTCTCTTTTCCTTACTTTGCTTCATTCTGTATATATGTGTTTTGCTTAGTTAGTTAAATGTTAGATATAGTTTCATTTATTAAATCCCTTATATTCACAATCGATTGCCTCTGTTTGCTGTCAATGAATGTTTGAACCCTTGCTACATGCTAAATTACTGCTAGCACTGCATAAAGAAGGAAAGTTATTCTTCCCTGGCCAGGAAAATTATCTTTCCTTGAATTGATAAATGATTATATTGTCTGCTCGGTGGACGGACAGATCAAATAATTGTAATATTGATTCTGCTACAGTTAATTCTAAGATCTAATCTAAATATTTATTATTAATCATAACCAGTTATAATTAGTCATAAATATTTCCCTTTTGAGCTGATTTACTTCACCAGAAAAAAGCATTAAACCTGCATCTGTGTGGAAAGAGCTTCACAACAAAACTAAACCTTAGCTATCACATGAACAGAAGCCATTTACATGTGATCAGTGTGAAAAGGGCTTCAAACATAAAGTATCCCTTAATAAGCACATGAGGATTCACACTGAAAAGAGGCCTTTCACGTATCTTCAGTGTGAAATTTGTTTCACATATCTAAAAGACCTCAAAACATAATTTGCAAACTCATTTTGGACAGACATTGCCGTGCTCATCAGTGTGACAAGAGGTTTACAGAAAGGAGCTACTGCAAAAATGACAATGCTAGAAGATAGATGTAGCCACAATCAGGCTACATTCACACTGCGAGCCTTATGGTGTGTTACTCGCTCTAGATTACTCGCGGTATGTTTCGTGTCACTCGCGTGATCAACCATGGTGGAGATAACTACAATCACTGTTTTGCTCCTGTTGTCAGAAAGTCCCAAATACAATGGAAAGCCAAATGCCGACGTGTCTGGGTTCACAGCACTATCCAGAGGAGGATGAATATCAGTGTATGTATACAGTAGTAAAATGTAACATACGTTAATACAGGATCCTAACGTTATTACTATTATTGTTATTATTGATAGCAGCATCTCTGTAGACATGCTAATAAGATACAACTGATTTTAATTGTCTTCTATGCTTGGCTGCAATATAACCAAGAGTGAAAAATTTAAGGGGGTCTGAATACTTTCCGTACCCACTGTATATAATAACAGACGGCTGCAATAATGCTCTCTTCTATTGTCTGATTGAACTGGACGTGTCAAGAAGCTCTTCGCTGATTGGCTTGCGCGAGAACGTGTCATGCAAATTTTCCGCTCAAGTTGAAATTTTTGAACTTGCGCGGAAGATGCGATTGAGGCAAATATCATGCATTCGCAGCAAACGCATTGTGCATTTCGCGTCATTTGCGCCGCGAATTTGCCTCTATTCGCGTCTTTGCGTTGACTTTGTATGGAACCAACTCTCGCGAATAAATACATTTGCGTCTGGTGTGAACACGCCATTAGTGCTCGATTCAGATTTTTGCTCAGATCAGATTTTTTTGTATAGCTGTTCACATTGTTTTAAATGTGGCCAATATCAGATTTCCAGTGTGAACAGATCATGGTTCTGAACTGACCCGTATGCGCAAAAGAACAATACGAACAGGGTTACCAGGTTTTCACAAAAAAAGCTGCCCAATTGCTTCTTATATATTGCGTTAGTGGGGTCGCTTTAACCCACGGAGGTGAAAAACAACCCGCGGAAGCTATGAAAAAGTTGCCCAATTCTGTGGGGAAACTGTGGACTTGGCAACACTTGTGCAGCGTGCTGTCATACGGAAGTAAACACCGAGGACATAAAGCAAGCGATTATGCATTTATTTATAGTGTGATCTGCCGCAGAAGCCAGCAAAATTATGAGCAGGAAATATGAAAAATAAAGACAAGGATGTGACAAAAGACAGCAGAGTTCACACACAGTGTCACTGCAATACTTATAAGTTCTGACACATCACTGTACTGTCTTAATAACTTTGGTTATGCAAAATCTTTGAAATGACTCCCATGAGCCCAGAATCGTGTCGAATATTGATGTAGAGCGATGTAAAAAAGTCGCATTAATTCAGAAATGACTGTTCACACTGCGGTCACATTGCAAAACGTCTGACCTGTATCGGATTTAGTACCACATATGGAAGTGGCACAAAGCGGAATTGAAAAGATCAGATTCCATGTGGATTGTGCTGTTCACACTGTCATGACAAAAACAGATCTGAGTCACATGTGAGCGGATTTGGGCCACATTTGCCTGCAGTGTGAACATAGCCTCAGATGGCAAAAACGGGTCATTTGTAACTTTCATAAGCAGTTTCTGTGCAATGATGGGCATTAAATGCTGACTGTAATTCTTTAAAATTACTAGAGTTTCTCTGCAATATTGGGGGGGGGGGGGGGAATTAGAGACTATTTAAAGTGCCCCTATTATGGATTTTTTTTAATTACCTTTCATGCAGTGTGTAACTAAAGTGAATGAAAACATCCTGCAACGTTTTAAATCTGAAATTGCACCGTGTATAAAGTTATTGTCTCTCAAAAGAAAGTAGACTGAATCATTGAAATGAGTCATTTTTAAAACTAATCCCAAGCCGTTTCATGTTGACGTCAACATGAAACATTAGCATATTGCCCACCCACTTGTTTGTTTTTTCGCCTTGGTCTGAATGAAAATACAAATTCATTCTTTGCCACTAAGTGCTGCTTTTGGAGCGGTAAAATAGCGGTTTCCCCGGTAACGCTGTACACAAAGCAGCACTGTGCTCACAAACGCTGCTTTATCAGGCATTGCAGGCATGATGAAATTAAAATGAGACCGATCACAGCAGATTAGCGTCACGCAAAGGAGGGGTTTGGAAAAAAAGAATCGTTGAGCGAATCGTTAGGGAGTTGTTGAGCAAGTAAGGTAAAAATAAATGCATATTATAAGACGATGAATGTGTTTTTTGACCTTGCATGCATGTCAACCTGTTGTTGGGGACTCCCAAAACCAAAATATGAACCTTTCATTCGGGCACTTTAATATAGATTTAATGGTTACACTTTACTTGAAGTGGTGTGCATTAGACTGACATGACACATTCATTAACATGGCATGACATGCATAAAAACCTCCGACATGTTTATGACAACTGTCATTAAGTGTCATTAGCTCAGTTATGTCATTTTTAATGCAAAGATGACATTGCTTTATGCACACCCCTTCAAGTAAAGTGTTACCGATGTAATAAAGTCTCAGGTGTACCCAGAATGTTTCTGTGAAATTTTAGCTCAAAATACTTCAGAGATTATTTAATTTTTCATGTTATAAATGCCCTTTCTTGGGTGGAAGCAAAAACACAGTTTTCTCATGCGTCTCTTTCAATGCCAATGAGCTGCTGTTCCCCGCCTCTTTTCCAGAAGAGGGCCGTGCCTTTACAACAACAAACAAAACATCTACATGTGTTTTAAAGCCTCATCAGTTTGAACTCCCAAAAAATAGTTTTCTAACCACACACATGAAGTGCACACAGCGCGTTGTGTGAGTATTAAACTAAGTTCTCTTACATGTTAAATGTCAGATACACACAAAGTTGTTAAAAGCACAGAAAAAACACAAGTTCACATCATCAGGGTTTCCACAGGTCCTTAAAAAGTCTTAAATTTAGTTATATTAAATTTAAGCCTATAAAAAGTCCTAAATGATACAAACAAGTCTTATGATTTCAAGAGGTCTTAAATTTGGGGATGGAAAGACAAGAATTGTGGCTTAATGGGATGATTAAACTTTAAAATGCTATGAAACGTGCAGCGCTCAAATCAAGGTTGACCCATATTTTTACACTGAATTGTAGACTAAACTAGATAAAGTTTGTCTTGACAAAGTTGTAGACTAAACTAGATAAAGTTTAAGTTGACTTGAGAAAGCCAGTCCAGAAAGTTTTTAAAAAGTTGTAAAAGTTTGATAGTTTTCAGTTTAAAATAGTTTGAAAAATTAAACTCTGAATGTTGTTAGCATGATTAACAATTTGCTAGCATGTTGTTAGCATGATTATCATGTTGTTAGCATGATTCTATTATGAATAGCATGTTGTTAGCATGATCAGCTAGTTATTAGCATGTTACTAGCATGTAATGATGGGTCATTCTTGAATGATTCGTTCATTTTGAACGAATCTTTAATGTGATTCGGGAAGAACGAGTCGTCTCGGGGAGTGATTTGTTCAGTCGCACATGCGCAATATGAACTATGCTATGGGTTCTGTACTGGAATTAGTTAACCTGTTTAGAGGCTTCGGGTTTTCGAGTCGTTTGTTCATCACGTGACAGCCCCATAAGCTTAACCAATGCAAAAAGAAAAAAAAACGAGTATCTCTGCTTTATCAAAGTGATTTCGTTATCATATGAACAAAATGTACGGTATAACCAACTCTTTATTACCACAGGAAAAAGAACCATCATGACAGAAATTCACACATTTATAAACTAAGAAATAAATTTGAAATAAAATTTGAGACCAGAAATGCATCATGTAACTGTAAGAGTAAATAATAATAACTGCACCCGTTTGTAAGGATTGGGAAGGTTGCGGTCACGTCACGTGACAAAATAACGAAAGACTCAAAAAATGAACTAATTCATTCTCTTTCCGGCTCAGACTGCATTGAGTTTTAAAGTTTTAAAAGTGTGACCATTTTCAGTTTGAAATAGTTTTGAAAGGCAATACAGTCTATTAAAAAAGAAAATGTCGGACCAGAAAGTTTGAAAAGTTTTAGAAGTTTAAAAAGATTCAAGTTTGATAGTTTTCAGTCTAAAGTTTAACCTGTTGAGCGGTACGGTCCCACATATGGGATTTGTATTTCCGTGCCCCTGGGAGTACGGTCCCACATATGGGATTGTTACTTCCGTGCCCCTGGGAGTACGGTCCCACATATGGGATTGTTACTTCCGTGCCCCTGGGAGTACGGTCCCACATATGGGATTTAGAACGTTCGGTGACGTCACATAACTGCCCAATTCAAATTGCGTTTTCGCGCTTTAACTGATGCTGAGACACCGCTGCACTTGTCATATAAAATCACAACTATGCAGTGTTTTTAACCACATAATGTTTATTTTAGGTTTCAGACATTTAAATACATATAAGTACTAGTAAAACAATACATTTAAAGTTCGTAAAATACACACGGATGTTTATGGAAGCAGCAATAACAATCCATTCAAATTATAATTTGCCTACGTGTTTTATTAATATTAGATACACATAGTGTAAGTAACTATAAAGTTCACTATTCTTTTCCCAGTTCACCGGCCACTTATTTGCATGTATTTCGGGAGAAACTGATGAATTCACGTGCTGTAAATCCGACTGACAGGACTCTCTGAACTGCAGCGTGAACAAACATGGCGGCGCCCATCTCACGTTGCAGTTCACGATCAAGATCATTTAGAAAGGTATTTAAACGACAAAACACACTCATTTACACAAACTTGCTTACCATTTCATGAACAATCTGATATTCCGATTCACAGATATATCAATATTTTGAATAAAAAAAGGAAATAAAAGCGATCCATCTGTCATACAGTGTTAAAGTGGCCGCGGTGTGTCACGTGACAAGCATGAGGCGTCACCATTGAGGGGAAACATTCTAAAATAACGGTCGCCTAAAAAAACCTCACTCTGGGGGGACCGCTAGAATATTTTAAACTCACCACTGAAAAGGTTAAAGTTTGAATGTTTTGAAGGCAATACAGTCTGTCAGAGATTGATGGATGAATAGATAGATTTAACATCATCTTTCTACCTACATGATTGGACTATGTTGTAGTGGTCACTGAAACTGGGATAGTTATGAGTAATGATGGGAACCCTGTTGATGGGGGGAAAAGGGGATAAAGTGCTGTCTCCAGTCAATCATTTTAAACGACAAAACACACTCATTTACACAAACTTGCTTACCATTTCATGAACAATCTGATATTCCGATTCACAGATATATCAATATTTTGAATAAAAAAAGGAAATAAAAGCGATCCATCTGTCATACAGTGTTAAAGTGGCCGCGGTGTGTCACGTGACAAGCATGAGGCGTCACCATTGAGGGGAAACATTCTAAAATAACGGTCGCCTAAAAAAACCTCACTCTGGGGGGACCGCTAGAATATTTTAAACTCACCACTGAAAAGGTTAAAGTTTGAATGTTTTGAAGGCAATACAGTCTGTCAGAGATTGATGGATGAATAGATAGACTTAACATCATCTTTCTACCTACATGATTGGACTATGTTGTAATGGTCACTGAAACTGGGATAGTTATGAGTAATGATGGCAACCCTGTTGATGGGGGGAAAAGGGGATAAAGTGCTGTCTCCAGTCAATCATGTTTCGAGGGGGTCCCCAGTTAAAAATCACATTCCAGGGGATAAATAATCATGTTACTGGAGTCGCTTCAACCTGCTGACATGAAAAACAACCTGCGGCAACAGAGTAAATGTAGCCCAATGACTTGGCAACACTGCCCATCAATAAAATGAATTGATCAATCAGGGTCAGAAAAGGTTTTGAGTCTCAGCCTTGTTTATTCCACAACACTATAGATATATAAATGGGACATGAATTACTTTAAATGCTTAAGTATCTCTTTAAATGTCTTGTTTCATGGGAAACGCTGAATAAATCTATAATCAACAATACACAACGTATTTTTCAGTCATGGCACCGCTTCAGATTTGTGAAAAAAATTGTTGCACCCTACACAAACACTGCTGCTGCAGGCCCCACAGACTACCCCCACTCTGGACTGCTACATGAGGATGAAGCTGCTGGTTCAGAAACCTCAAAGAACACTTTATTAGTTAGGCTAGTAGTTTTTTACTGTGCCATCAAAGAAGTACATAAAGTTTAAATATTATAAACGACAAGTGAACAGTCAATAAAATAGTATTCTGTAAGAGAAATGTAAAACATTATATAAAATAAAAAACTACATATTAATTGTGTAAATTAAATATAGATTAATCTTTGTTATGACTACCCCCACTCTGGACTGCTACATGAGGATGAAGCTGCTGGTTCAGAAACCTCAAAGAACACTTTATTAGTTAGGCTAGTAGTTTTTACTGTGCCATCAAAGAAGTACATAAAGTTTAAATATTATAAACGACAAGTGAACAGTCAATAAAATAGTATTCTGGAAGAGAAATGTAAAACATTGTGTAAATTAAATATAGATTAATCTTTGTTAAAGCTGTATATCCTTATTCGATTAACACAGAGAAAACAGCAGGTATGTATGGGCTACTGTCCCTTTAAGATCTGATGTATGGATCCAATATAATGATACACATCCAATTTCTTACTGGTAATGTCCACTTAACGGAATGTGTTTATGAAAATAATAAAAAGTGTTAAAAATTTATTGAATGGTAAGACATAGAAACACATGCAAAAGATTAAGTTTCACTCTGTTACCTTAAACTTTGCAACTAATCTGCAAATCACATGCATGCCAAACCATGGGGTCTGTTCTATACGGATCACAGACCTTACAAAGCACCCTGGTGGGGAAAGACTGGATTTATGCTGCATGCAATTTTTCCTCATCGGAAGTAGAATATTCAGAGTTCCATGTGGGGGGTTTCAAACGGAACACTCATGCAGGTCGGGGTTCCTTCTCGGAACTCTGTCCGCTTCGCTCAACACGAAGTTGAGAGTTCAAGATGGCTGCTCTGTACGTGAAACGTAAGTGAAATACTCTGAAAACAGGAAAGAACTACAAGTTAAAAAACTTCTGTCTGCCTGGCACATAATAATTAAGGCTGTCATGACTTTTCTGAATGAAACTCAGCTTGAAAACAGGATTGATTTAAAAAAAAAAAATATATATATATATATATATATACACACACACACAAAGAGTAGATTTTAAAATTTGATATCCCAATGAGTCTTCAGTCCTGCAGATGGCGGTAATGTACTTCGTTTGCAAACCACCAAATAAAAACCACAGAAGAAAAAGAAATGTAAGTGAACGCTATAAATACTATAATTTTTATTATAAAGCGGTTATATTCCCATGTCATTATTGAGTCATACACTTATTATTGCTCAACCTCTATCTGCGAACATGTTGCTATGGTGTATGTGAGTGTCTGCAGATACAAAATGCGGTGCAATGCTTTGAGTTCACTCATGTTAGCATTGTTAGCAAAAACAATTACATTAGGCATGTTCAACTTGAAGCAGCGCTGCACATCAAAGTTCAGCGAGAGCGATTCGAAAGCATGCAGAGCCGTCTGCTCTCTATAGCTCTTTAATGTCCACAGTAAGTTAATGTCAAACACCGATCAATCTGCGCGGCGCTGCTTCAAGTCAAACACACCTATTGTTCTGACTTCTCTAGTGGAACGCGGCCCACTAGGATGTGATGTTCTTGTTATTCCCAGCTTCGACATCCGACTTCCGAGGTAAATTGCCCGCAGCATTCATTGTTATTTTTGGCCTGTCTGTTAGTGTTAACTTTAATACTTCAGGTTTCTACAGCATTAAGGGTTTAAGTATTATCTATAAATGTATGTGTGGTGGGGAGGTATGAAATGATCACTTATAAATTCCTAATTGCATTGCACAATTACTAACTAGGAATTACACAAATAAATCTACAATCATGCAAATTAAAGTGTTACTTAGTTTAATTTCTTATTTGTTCTTCTATTTAATCTATAAACTGAATTATTGAACATTACACAATATTAGGTTGAACATTACTTACAGAAATATAAGAAGGTTGAATAGCTATTATTTTAGTGAATTTTTCAAGTTAAGTTAGATTAAATTACAGAAAAGTAAAAGAGAAAAAAAAACTTAACCAATGTCTTTTTTCCAAAGTGTAAATCAACATTACTCGATTTACTACATGGAATCTCTGGACCCAGCTGAGAGCATGGAATCCCTCGATTCAATGTCTCCATCTAGTGATTCCCCACTCGGACCAGGATCTAGAGATGCCGCAGCTTGAAGTAGATTCAGCGATTCCTCACTTTTAGGTGAATCCAGGCATTTTATGTTAACATGTCTTTGTGTATGCCCGACTTTCAGTTTCAGTGGTAGCTGGTTTACCAAGTCGTCAGGGTCGCCTGCATAACAGTAGGCTGGACGACTACGTTGTGCCAGCCCATTTCTGAGAAGGATGAGCTTGTCATTTTTTTCTTGACACCCCAATTATCTCGAACTCTTCCTCCTGGATCTGCCGGTCAATAATCTGGAAAAAAATAAAAACAATTCACATGTAGGGTAAAGGTTAGTGTTTTGGTAACAATGTAGTCTTAGAAATAATAACTGATTTTAAATCATTTTTAGCTGGTGAAAATACTAGTGGCCTATCTTTTGCTGTAGTGTGTCAGTAGGAAATGTCACTTTACATTTCTAAATCTGTCTGGAATGACGTGAAGAAACAGAACAAACTGAGACAGACTCAATCCAGGAGAGCTCTGGCAATGTCTCTGTTTCTTCATGTCATTCCAGGCAGACTGGATGATGATCAGATCAGATCTCCGTGTGGAGCACTGGCTGTTGTCAGACAAAAATCTCACTGAATTATTACAATTAATGGCAAAATGAATTTGGAAATGTAAACTGATATTTCCTACTAACACACTACAGCAGGGGTAGGCAGGTTCGGTCCTAGAGAGCCGCAGTCCTGCAGAGTTCAGCTCCAACCCTGAAAACAAAACTCACCTGCCAATAGCCTTAGTAATCCTGAAGACATTGATTAGCTTGTTCAGGTGTGTTTGATTAGGGTTGGAGCTGAACTCTGCAGGACTGTGGCTCTCTAGGACCGAACTTGCCTACCCCTGCACTACAGCAACGGGGACTTGGGGGACCCTTGCTCTGCACATTTTGCATGTCTCCCTTATTTAACACACCTGATTGAGATCATCGGCTCATTAGTTCAGTTCATTGCTCTCTCTCCTAATGAGCAGATTACTGACTTTTTTAGCTGGTGAAAATACTAGTGCATACACTACACTGCATGATTTTAGCAATCCTATAAGATCACTGCATGTCACACTGTGCGACATGGATCTAATAAACTTGGCTACGACGTGTGTAGACTGTACGATGATGACACCTATTGACTCCTACGATATGATGACGTTATTATAGAAGAATAAGTGACGAAGTGAAGTGACATGACATGTGGCCAAGTATGGTGACCCATACTTGGAATTAGTGCTCTGCATTTAACCTATCCAAAGTGCACACACACACCGTGAACACACCCGGAGCAGTGGGCAGCCATTTTTATGCTGCGGCGCCCGGGGAGCAGTTGGGGGTTCGGTGCCTTGCTCAAGGGCACCTCAGTCGTGGTATTGAAGGTGGAAGAGAGCGCTGTACATTCACTCCCCCCACCTACAATTCCTGCCAGTACGAGACTCGAACCCGCAACCTTTGGGTTACGAGTCCGACTCTCTAACCATTAGAGACTCTCAGCCACGACTTCCCCATTATAAATGTCATTAGCAGTTGTAGTTTTTATCATGCTCTTTTTGTTTACCACTAGCACATGCTAAAGTGTGATTCATGTGTGCTGAAAAAGAGGAAGGGATAAGAGCTTGAGGTAAGCAGTTTTATGTTTAAGCGCCATGTCGCGTTGATTTCATGTCGCATTTATATTGGTTGGTCAGTTAACGTGGATCGTACCAGCAAACTCACTCTGCGATGATCATTCTGTATCGTAGGCTAGCTTTGGTCGCAAGATCGTGACAACGTCTGTCTTTGAACCTCTCTCACTGTACGACATAAGCAGGGATTGAAATTTACTTTTTCCACTCACCAGCCAATTTGGCTACTAAATGTTTAAGTTACCGGGCATGCATAACTTCTACTAGCCAATTAATAAATAAATAAAAAGACATAAATAAACCACCAGCTTGAGGCCATCTACACTGGGTGTGACAAAACGACCGTTGAAAATCATATTGTGTCAGTACTAGGGGTGTGCGATATTGACAAAAAATAATATCTCAATATTTTCTGGGATTTTATCGATAAAGATAATTAGACGATATTTTGCTGAGTGAGTTATTGTGCTGATATCTTAAGGACTTTCGTGGACAGCTGACTCCTAAAGTTTTTTATATTCTTCATATTCTGTGTGGTCAGTTCACAGCATTGATAGAAATCCAATAAGTTTAAAATGATTTTTTTTTTTTCCTTTTATGGGCTTTTTAAAAAAAAAATCCTAAAAGTGTACATAATCTTTTGAGTCAAATTCTTACATTTAATCAGTCAATTATAATAATAATACATTTAGGCTGTTACTAAACATGAAATCAGTATCAATAAAATTCATCTTTGCAGAAGTTGCATAAGACGTGGCATTGAGATATATTTACACATGTTAATGCAGCTTAGAGGGAAATGGAATGCTTTATTTATGCATTTGTAACTGCAGGTTAATGTTTTACTATTTTAAACATGAAATGTTGAATACTTATATTTGAAATTATTTAAAAAATGAAAAGATACTTTAAAATGTGAAATTAAAACCGCCAGTAGATGGCAGCAAGTCACTGTTAATTTGCGAGTCATTGCGATTGAACCGGTTGATTCATTCAGGTACGAAACAACGTCAAGTTGCTCAGAGACGCAAAACAGTACTGTGTTTGGAATGCTTTTTGTTGCTGAAATAGCGCAAAAACAGCCAATATGGTGTCTAAAACGAAAGTCTCTTGACATTAACTTATTGATTTTAACAGTTCAATAAATAAATCCGCATGGTTACAAATGTGATATTGTTTAAGAAAAAAACGGCACTCTTCGTGTGATATTGATTAACTATATGAATTGATATAAATACATTTTCTGCCCCCTTATCTTGAATTATGGGATCATTCTTAATGCATATTAATAGACTGAATCATGCAGTGAAAGAACGCACTCTAAATGCGCATGCACATTAAAGCCTGTGTTAAAACTTCTACACGTCGCGTATGTATGCCTCTGTAGGTGTGTTTTGTTTGGTTTTTGCAATATACTCGATGATGTCTCACGAGTTCAGTATTTGCGCTAAACCTGCACAGATTTGGCTTGCATGAACTTCCCCAAGAAATTAATGAGTGAACATAACTTACGAAAAGTAACCCGCCAAATTGGCTAGTGATTTGACAGCGTTACCCGCCACAGCTGATTTTTACCAGCATTTGGCGGGTGTTAATTTAAAACCCTGGACATAAGAGCACAGAGAAGGAGACACGATCACAGACATCGCCACGATTGTTTCATGATGCCAATCTTTCTGGGAGAGGTGAAAATCGTGCAATGTGTTTATGCTTTAAGACTTTGCACAGTACTGTGTGTGTGTGTGTGTGTGAAATTATTGTGTGACTTGATATTCTGGTCATTTTTTTCCAAGCACTTTTTACTGAATCCAAACCACATCAATCTTAATAACTACTATTAATTTTGCATTTAATTATTTATGAGTGATATATAGTTGTTCGCAAGGGCTGCAATTGAAAAATGCATCATTTTTAGCAGGTTATCTTTTACGGGTAAAATGTGCCAAAAAAGTGATTTAATTCACACTGAGAAGTCAAGAATTATGTCTGGGTTGGTCATGTAAATTACGGTACGAAAACCAGTAATGAGCTGCCAGTAGTTTTTCTGTTATTTTACAGATTTATTTCTGTATTTTTACAATTTCTTATACAATATTTTGTTTCAAACTACTAAAATGTCAACAAGTCAATTGTTAAACTGCATTACATTGTAATTTAATTACTTTTCAGACAGTTTAACTTATACTATTAATTAGTCAAAAATTTTACTGTCCATTGAAGGTTAACCAGTCAATATGAGCAACCCTATTCTAAATGTTTGTGTGGAGTGTTGTGCAGCATATATTGTGTACCTTGTAGTGATGCGCGGATGGCGGTTATATCCGCAGGCGCTGCGGATAATCTGCGGGTCGGGTAATAAAAAAATGCATTCTGAATAATTGCGGGTGGATAAGATCGGTCATTAAATTATGCAAATATTAACTACATTTCACTAAAATACATTCCTGCAACAAGCGGTGCGAGCGAACGCTCATTTAGTGCAGCAGTAGCATTTTAGTGGCGAGGCGGAATCAACTGAATCCTGACACAGTAACTGCTATTCTGTTTTTGCGCAGTCCAAAGGAAAAGGCCAAGTAATAAAAAAACAACTTGCGTTTAGGCGGAATTGGCACCGTTTTGTTATCTATATGTAGTTCTATATCTGTTTTGGGTAAAAAAAGTTCTTAATTGTTACTTTGTATATCTGTTTAGAAAGTTGCAGTATAATATTCCAAATTATTTGAGCAGACAGGGCTAAAAAAATTTGCCGTTATCCAGTCATTTGTGTGTGTTTGCATGTTGCAGCAACTGTAACGGCGATATTCAAAGCACAAAGTCTGAAGGGAGTAAAGCCTGTGTTTATTTTATTAAGAAAATGTAGGCTAATCTGGCCCAAGACAAACTTTTGTTTATAAATAAATGTTCATTTAAAAGCATCTTACGATCAGCATATTATTTTACTATGAGATTCGCAGATTAGTTCTAACGTCACTGAATCTGATGTTAAAAATGAACGATCCACTGACCATAACATAACATCATGCTTAAAACAAAGAATTACAGTCATTAAAGGGTTAGTTCACCCAAAAATGAAAATTAGCCCATAAATTACTCACGCTCTGTTGTTGAATGAAAATAAATCTGTTCCCACTTTTGCCCATGCCCTCATAGGAATGTCATGTGCGCACATTATCTCTTTATGTTGTCTTACATCTACAGTTCTGCAAACAGCACATTTCCCGAAATATGCTCTAATGGCAACACTCATTCCAGGCCAGTATACACAGTTTCTTGCTCTGCATAAGCTCCTCAATGCCTAGGTGTGTTGCATGAATTCTCTTCTCTATTTGAATTCTACATGAATTCTAATTCTCTATTTGAGCATACCCTTTTTCTGTGGCTTTGCTGCAAAAAGCAACTGGTTGTCCTGCCTGTAAAAGTGCTACACCCAGTCCTGTCTCGGAGGAGTCACACTGAAGAACCAGTTCGTCTTCTGGATTGTAGTACTTCGAAACAGATGCTGAGGAAATAATTTGTTTCAATTTATTGAATTACTGTACATCAGTCCACTCCCATACCACGTCTTTGTATGTCAGTTGTCTTAATGTGTCCAAGTGTGCACCAAATTTGGACATGGTTCACCATTCTGAATAATCTGTAGCCCTTCACATCTGACGATCTTGGGCATCTCCACTATGGCTCTCACCTTCACTGGGTCAATCTTTAGACCTTCTGAAGTGTAGAGATATCAGATGTTACAAAGCCTAACACGGGGCACCACTATATGTGGTGATTTTAGATTTAAGTAGCACCACCAGTGTAATGGCTTTGGGCATTAATATTAAAATTTAGTCTTGGTCATACTATTTTACAGGGGGACCAGCCAAGGAATTGCACATTGACAATAAAGAACAATCATGGAAGACTGTTGAATAAATAAGAATAACAATTAAATTATAGGATTTGTGAGATATCGTTAACTTGTAGAGGCTTTTAACTGTATTATCAACACAAGGAAGACACAAGTGTAATAAAAAAGGTTTTATTAACAAAGGGATAGACAAGAGTAACTAACAACTACTAAATGGATTCAATGAATGGGTGAAGTGCAAAAGATTGATAAATGGAAGTGACTGAGTTGGATGTTACTATGGATGTTATCCTATGGAAAGATAAACGGAAGTTTCCTGGAGGTAATAAGGCATTCTAGGTTCACCTTATTCTAGGTTCAGCAAATAAATCGAGGGATTATTTGTTATTAACTGACATCAGTTATATAGAATCTAATGCAAATGAGATAATCATATACTGACAATACACTAATGCCAACAGTCTATGGAAAGAGATTTGGAAAGAGTGATATATTTATGTTCCGCCTGGTCATGTGCTGAGTCTGAGCGGCGACGTCTTCCACTTGTCGTTGCAGTGGAAGGAAAGGAGTTGGATCCGTTTCACAGTCTTGAACACGAAGCACTGGTGGATGATGAACTCCTGAGCACCGAGAAGGTTCTTTGGTCTGGAACACGCAAACCAGAGCCTTGAAGGTGAAGGTTCTGAAGTCTGTACAGAAGATCCGGACTACCTGGAACATGCAGTAGGGATGATCATTGACGTTGACTTTCTGAAGTCGTTGCAGAAGATCCTGGCAGTTTGGAACTCTCAAATGAAGGAGCGCTGAAGAGACTATTCTGAAGTCGTTGCAGAAGATTGGGGGGGGGGGGGTCTCT
>NW_015506298.1:222127-223323 GCF_001515645.1 Sinocyclocheilus grahami
TTCTATTTTAGGTTGTTATAGACCATATATATATTATAATGTAGACAGTCTTGAGCATCCTGAAAGAATTAAACTGAGTGTAGAAATCACAATATGAGAAATTTGGTCCAATTCGCTTGTGCATTTTGTATATTATTACTTAGAAAAACATAGAAAATGAAACATAATTCAATTAAAGTGCTTATGGCACAGAGTGCAATAGGATTGTGGGGTTAATGTGTTTTATAAAGCCTGTTTTTGCAAGGGAAACTCACCATGACACATTTCGATACAAAATTGGACATTTTCAATCGCTTCACAAATGTTATTTGAAAGATTATTTTTTCTGGTACTTTTTGGCACGTAGTGGCATCAAACAAAGTAAATTGCAGAGTTGAGCTTAACAGAACCTGAATTACAGAATTTCAAAAAAATATATTGATTTAAAACTCCAAAATCGCCTGTTTTTTTGTGTTTATAGTAATATTTGAAAAGTATATAATGTTATTTATAAAGAATTACACTCATATTTTGTAGTTCAAAGGGTTTTCTTTACAATGAAACCATTTTTTTTTTTCATTTCCTCCATTGTATGTGTGTAAGACAAACATTTGAATTTGAGTATGTTAAATTTAGGCGAAAATACCAAAAAAACGCCCAGAGCTTAAGTTAGGTTTCCTATGATAAAACGGCAGAAATGGAACATACATTAAAAACAACAGATCGCTTCAGAAGTACAGACGTTCAAAAACAAACAGAAGTTCAGATGAGAATGACCAAAAGCACGTTTCTGATTCAATATGAACACACACGGAAAATCCAACATCTTGAACAGAAGCAACATTTGTGCCACTTCTGGCCACAGCACCTCTTGCAGTCTGTGCACGTGCCACCCTGGATTCGAACCCACAACCTGAAAGGCTTGGAGCCAGTGGCTTAGCAGGGTGCACCACTCAGTCGATGCACATTCAACAGGCTGCTGAGGAGAGGTTAAGGTGTGAGAAAAAAAAAAGTTCTTAAGCATTTTAAGTAGCATGTTACATGCAAAGTTAAGTAAATTGTAACGCGGCTTATGGTTTTCTTGATAGCTGAAAAGTCACATTAAACAGTACAGTAATTGGTTAGCTTGTAACTTATTAGCATGTTAAGCTTACTAGCATAAGTCAACAAACACAGGCACGGTCTACTTTGTAGAGGTATTTCTCGGGAACGGTAGT
>NW_015506298.1:223333-239207 GCF_001515645.1 Sinocyclocheilus grahami
TTGTTTCATGATGCCAATCTTTCTGGGAGAGGTGAAAATCGTGCAGTGTGTTTATGCTTTAAGACTTTGCACAGTACTGTGTGTGTGTGTGTGTGTGTGTGTGTGTGTGTGTGTGTGTGTGAAATTATTGTGTGACTTGATATTCTGGTCATTTTTTTCCAAGCACTTTTTACTGAATCCAAACCACATCAATCTTAATAACTACTATTAATTTTGCATTTAATTATTTATGAGTGATATATAGTTGTTCGCAAGGGCTGCAAGTGAAAAATGCCTTGTGGTGTGCATAATTTTTAGCAGGTTATCTTTTACGGGTAAAATGCGCCAAAAAAGTGATTTAATTCACACTGAGAAGTCAAGAATTATGTCTGGATCGGTCATGTAAATTACGGTACGAAAACCAGTAATGAGCTGCCAGTAGTTTTTCTGTTATTTTACAGATTTATTTCTGTATTTTTACAATTTCTTATACAATATTTTGTTTCAAACTACTAAAATGTCAACAAGTCAATTGTTAAACTGAATTACATTTTAATTTAATTACTTTTCAGACAGTTTAACTTATACTGTTAATTAGTCAAAAATGTTTACTGTCCATTGAAGGTTAACCAGTCAATATGAGCAACCCTATTCTAAATATTTGTGTGGATGAGTGTTGTGCAGCATATATGTGTACCTTGTAGTGATGTGCGGATGGCGGTTATATCCGCAGGCGCTGCGGATAATCTGCGGGTCGGGTAATAAAAAAATGCATTTTGATTAATTGCGGGTGGATAAGATCAGTCATTAAATGATGCAAATATTAACTACATTTCACTAAAATACATTCCTGCAACAAGCGGTGCGAGCGAATGCTCATTTAGTGCAGCAGCCGCGTTTTAGTGGCGAGGCGGAATCAACTGAATCCTGACACAGTAACTGCTATTCTGTTTTTGCGCAGTCCAAAGGAAAAGGCCAAGTAATAAAAAAAACATAACTTGCGTTTAGGCGGAATTGGCACCGTTTTGTTATCTATAGGCATATCTATATGTAGTTCTATATCTGTTTTGGGTAAAAAAGTTCTTAATTGTTACTTTGTATATCTGTTTAGAAAGTTGCAGTATAATATTCCAAATTATTTGAGCAGACGGGGCTAAAAAAAATTTGCCGTTATCCAGTCATTTGTGTGTGTTTGCATGTTGCAGCAACTGTAACGACGATATTCAAAGCACAAAGTCTGAAGGGAGTAAAGCCTGTGTTTATTTTATTAAGAAAATGTAGGCTAATCTGGCCCAAGACAAACTTTTGTTTATAAATAAATGTTCATTTAAAAGCATCTTACGATCAGCATATTATTTTACTATGAGATTCGCAGATTAGTTCTAACGTCACTGAATCTGATGTTAAAAATGAACGATCCACTGACCATAACATAACATCATGCTTAAAACAAAGAATAACAGTCATTAAAGGGTTAGTTCACCCAAAAATGAAAATTAGCCCATAAATTACTCACGCTCTGTTGTTGAATGAAAATAAATCTGTTCCCACTTTTGCCCATGCCCTCATAGGAATGTTATTTACCAGAATTTATTTAGGAGAAAAATGTAAATGTGCAGTATTTCTGAAAAAAACAAACAAAAAAAAAACCATTTGGAAATGAAACGGATTTCGGATGAGCTAACATATGTTTGTTTGACGCTGTGAATGTAGAATGTAGCTGCATGCTAGCGAATTAGCTCAGCTCTGGACCACGGAGGCAAGCAAAGCTGGATGCAGGGATGAGACAGAGATGCGGTGCTCAACTGATGCTGAGGTGAGAGATGCTGTGATCACTATCCCAATACAGAATGCATATAAATGGAATGATATAAAGCTGGAGGATATGGCATTTGTGCCACTTCTGGCCACAGCACCTCTTGCAGTCTGTGCACGTGCCACCCTGGATTCGAACCCACAACCTGAAAGGCTTGGAGCCAGTGGCTTAGCAGGGTGCACCACTCAGTCGATGCGCATTCAGCAGGCTGCTGAGGAGAGGTTAAGGTGTGAGAAAAAAAAAAAAGTTCTTAACTTTGCATGTAACATGCTACTTAGAATGCTTAAGTAAATTGTAACGCGGCTTATGGTTTTCTTGATAGCTGAAAAGTCACATTAAACAGTACAGTAATTGGTTAGCTTGTAACTTATTAGCATGTTAAGCTTACTAGCATAAGTCAACAAAAACAGGCACGGTCTACTTTGTAGAGGTATTTCTCGGGAACGGTAGTGAATATCAAAAATCTGTTCAGTCATTTCTGTGTGGCTCAGTCCAAAGATCATACGATCAGATTTTGGACAAAATGTCTGGGAGGAGTAGTGAAAAAACAGTTTTTCATTCAATTCAATATGGCGGACAGACACCCTGTTGGAAAATTACAAATGAGACATCGTCAGAATCGGCATAACCCAGGGAACCAAATGACATAAAAATAACAAAATTTGGACAACATTTTGCAAGAATCGTTATATCTCTGGAATAGTAGGTGGCGCTGTCTTCAAACTTCCGGGGTACCTCCGGGACATGGTGTTGATGATCCCTACCGATTTGTTTGCAGATATGTCCTATGGTTCAAAAGATATAGCAATTTATAACAAATGTCAAAATGGCGGACAGATAGTTCAGCCAATCCTGGCAAATTCCCATGCACAGATTCGGCATGACCCAAGTAATCCATAGACACCAAGATCATAATTTTCTGACCAATTGTTCAAAAGTTATAAGCGAAAATGTGCATTTTTGGTATCTCACGACCCATAGATGGCGCTATTCCCATCTTTGGCACGGGCCCTCAGATCATGGTGTTGATGAAGCATTTTGAGTCAGCCTTGTTGAGTTCACAACTTCATAACTTTTGAACAAAGATGAATTTAAAAAATTGGTTCAGTCAAGTCTGTGCAGCTCACTCCGAAGATCATCTGAGCCAATTTTGGGAAAAATTGGATCAATTTTGAAGTAGTAGGGCATAGACTATTTACTGTACTTTTCAAAATGGCCGCTACTGTAATGGGCGTAGTTTGAATGTAAGCTATTGAATGTGATCAGCATGAAGAGAGTAATCATGTGTACTAAGTTAAATTTTTCTAGAATCAGGGGTTAAAGAGTTATTACCATTTCAATGCTGAATTTGTTAACTGGTGGTGGCGCTATGGAGTTGGTCCTTGAGACCCCAAAGTTGGTCAGATTCATGGCCATCACTACAATTGTGCCAAATTTCATCATTTTCCAATGTTCCCTTCACAGGGCTACCATAGACCCCCATTTGACGAAAATAATAATAAAACATACAGATTTCCTCCCATTTTAAATTCTTATTCTTCAATGAAAGGTTATATTTTTGTAAATTTTTACAATAAAAGATCAATAGGATTAACAATGCAAATTTATATCCACAGCCTTTTTTGATCATATTTACCAAGGGTACCAACAATTCTGACCACGACGTGTGTGTGTATACACTCACTGGACACTTTATTAGGTACACCTGTTCAATTGCTTGGTAACACAAATTGCTAATCAGCCAATCACATGGCAGCAACTCATTTGGGCATCTAGATGTGGTGAAGATGACTTGCTGAAGTTCAAACTGAGCATCAGAATGGGGATGAAAGGGGATTTAAGTGACTTTGAACGTGAAATGGTTGTTGGTGCCAGACGGGCTGGTCTGAGTATTTCAAAAACTGCTGATCTACTGGGATTTTCATGCACAACCATCTCTAGGGTTTACAGAGAATGGTCAGAAAAAGAGAAAATATCCAGTGAGCGGCAGTTGAGTGGATGAAAATGCCTTGTTGATGTCAGAGGAGAATGGGCAAACTGGTTAGAGATAATAGAAAGGCAACAGTAACTCAAATTACCACTCGTTACAACCAAGGTATGCAGAATACCATCTCTGAACGCACAACACGTCGAACCCTGAAGCAGATGGGCTACAGCAGCAGAAGACCACACCAGGTGCCGCTCCTGTCCGCTAAGAACAGGAAACGGAGGCTACAATTCGCACGGGCTCACCAAAATTGGACAATAGAAGATCGGAAAAACGTTGCCTGGTCTGAGGAGTCTCGATTTCTGCTGCGACATTCAGATGTTAGGGTCAGAATTTGGCGTAAAGAACATGAAAGCATGGATCCATCCTGCCTTGTCTCAACGGTTCAGGCTGGTGGTGGTGTGGCGGATGTTTTCTTGGCACACTTTGGGCCCCTTAGTACCAATTGAGCATTGCTTAAATTAAAACAAATACATTTTAATTTAAAAGTATTGTTGCTGACCATGTCCATCCCTTTATGACTACAGTGTACCCATCTTCTGATGGCTACTTCCAGCAGGATAATGCACCATGTCACGAAGCTCAAATCATCTCAGACTTGTTTCTTGAACATGACAATGAGGTCACTTTACTCAAATGGCCTCCACAGTCACCAGATCTCAATCCAGTAGAGCACCTTTTGGGATGTGGTAGAACGGGAGATTCGCATCATGCATGTGCAGCCAACAAATCTGCAGCAACTGCGTGATGTTATCATGTCAATATGGACCAAAATCTCTGAGGAATGTTTCCAACACATTGTTGAATCTATGCCACGAAGAATTAAGGCAGTTCTGAAGGCGAAACGGGGTCCAACCCGGTACTAGCAAGGTAAACCTAATAAAGTGGCCAGTGTGTGTGTGTTATTTTATTTATATATATATATATATATAAAAAATGTATATAAGGCACAACACAGAGGCTTTTTTCTGATCGAGACTAATGAAGACTTTGTTCTATCACACTTTTTACATCAAATCACTCTATATGCAAACCTACAATAATTAAGAAATAACTAGCCTCTAGACTTGATCATTTGCAGAGTCCCGCAACATGCAGACAAAACATCAACTTACAAGCTTTAATTGGTTTTCTCATTTTAGCTAGTATGCAAGATTGTTTCCTTTGTTTTACAACCCCAACTCAGTGTAAAAAGGGAAAAAGTGTAAAATGCGATACAATCTGGGATTTTTGTTAATACTCTAACTTTTATTTAATTGACGAAAGTACAAA
This sequence comes from Sinocyclocheilus grahami, assembly GCF_001515645.1. Classification (NCBI taxonomy): domain Eukaryota; kingdom Metazoa; phylum Chordata; class Actinopteri; order Cypriniformes; family Cyprinidae; genus Sinocyclocheilus; species Sinocyclocheilus grahami. Next base: position 228,388 of record NW_015506298.1, read on the forward strand.
GAAAACATTTTCCTAAGTTTCCACTGTAACAGTTTGTAGATCGGGAAGAAGGAGGCGGGAACTGGCGAACATTTAAAGAAAACTTTAATAAAAAACAAAATAACACAAACAGAACCAAAACACAAAATAAAGTCCAGGCCTGGTCCTCTCTCGTCCAACACTGTCGTCACTCCTCCTTTTATACTTCTGGAGCTCCTCCGTGGGACTCGAGACCGGTGAGTGGCACAGGTGTCGTGCATTAGCATTTACTCCACCGGCCTCGCTTTTTTACATCAAATCACTCTATATGCAAACCTACAATAATTAAGAAATAACTAGCCTCTAGACTTGATCATTTGCAGAGTCCCGCAACATGCAGACAAAACATCAACTTACAAGCTTTAATTGGTTTTCTCATTTTAGCTAGTATGCAAGATTGTTTCCTTTGTTTTACAACCCCAACTCAGTGTAAAAAGGAAAAAAATACTCTAACTTTTATTTAATTGACGAAAGTACAAAGAAAACATTTTCCTAAGTTTCCACTGTAACAGTTTGTAGATCGGGAAGAAGGAGGCGGGAACCGGCGAACATTTAAAGAAAACTTTAATAAAATAAACAAAATAACACAAACAGAACCAAAACACAAAATAAAGTCCAGGCCTGGTCCTCTCTCGTCCAACACTGTCGTCACTCCTCCTTTTATACTTCTGGAGCTCCTCCGTGGGACTCGAGACCGGTGAGTGGCACAGGTGTCGTGCATTAGCATTTACTCCACCGGCCTCGCTTCGTTCCCACGGTTCTCGCCCCTCGCAGGCCGGGGGGTACTCACAAGACTGGCACTGGACAGCCCGTGGCGGACGGCCCGACATCCATATACCAACTTAAATGTATTTTCTAAATAAACACATTTTGATTTTGATTGCTGCAACACACTCAAAGTTGGGACAGTCAAAATAAAGCTGAAAAGGTTATAGAACATACTAATTAAACTTTTCAAACATTTCACAGTAAGCAGGTGATTTGGTAATAGGTGAGGGTATCATATTTGGGTATAAAAGGAGCATCTCAGTCATTGCTCTGACACTTCTCTCATGAAATTTAGCACAAAGTGAAATCAAATCAAAAAGCACATTTCTCAATGCAAAATCACAAAGAATTTAGGTCTTTCACCAACTACCATACATAATATTGTGACAAGATTCAGGGAATCCAGAGAAATCTCAGTCTTTGTAGGGAAAGGCAGGAAACCTCAGTTGAATGTGCAAGACTCTTGAGCCCTCAGACGGAATTTCATAAGAAACCATCATTCTGCTGTGTTAAATATAGCTACATGGGCTCAGGAGTACTTTGGAAAACCGCTGTGACTTTACACAGTCTGCTGCTGCATCAAGAAACGCAACTTGAATCTCGGTTACTCGAGGTTAAGGCTATACATCAATACTGTGCAGTGATGCTGCAGGGTTCTCTGGGCCAGAGCGCATCTCAGTCAAAAAGACAGTGGAAATGTGTGCTGTTGTCAGAAGAGTCCACATTTCAACTTGTTTCTGAGAAAAATGGATGTCGAGTTCTCAGTCCCAAAGACCAAAGGGAGCATCCAGACTTTCATTAGCGACTGATGCAGAAGCAAACATCTGTCATGGTATGGAGGGTCATCAGAGCAAATGGCAGGGTGACTGAAATATGTGCGAAGGTACCATTGACATGGAGACATGTATTGGAATCGTACAGAGACATGTATTCCCATCAAGATGACATCTTTCATGGGAAGTCCATGGTTAATAGATCAAGACAATGGCTGGTCTCATTCTGCATGTGCTACAACAGCGTGGTTTCATTGAATGTGCTAAACTGGCCTGCTTGCAGTCCAGATCTGTCTCCTGTTGAAAATGTATAACCAGTCATAAAGGAAAATCGGACAAAGACGATCACAGACTGCTGAGCATCTAAAGTCTTGTATTAAGCGAGATTAGACACAAATTGTGCTTGTAAAACTTTAACAATTAGTATTCTCAATTCCCAAACAATTAAACATTGTAATTTAAAGAAAAGGTGATGTGACAGTGGTAAACATGCCTCTGTCCCAACATTTTTTGGAGTGTGCTGCAGCCATCAAAAGTTAAATTTGTTTATTTACAAAATAAATGATGTTGGCCATCTCCCGATCAAAAACACCGGCAAGGAAGAAGCAGAAACGAGCAATCTCATATGCAAGCAAATGCATATGAAAAATAATGTGATCATCAACAATAAACAGCATATAGATGAAAACTGCCTAATTTTATAGAGTAAAATGTTGATCCCGGAAGTGGTAAAGGACTGTGAAGCTTTGGGTGTGTTGATGGAAGCGATCTACTGCATCTATGCTTTGATCACCGAACTGAAAATGATCCAGTTGTAGTCTTTGATAAAAAAACGTTTTTCTTAGCATTACAATTAAAATTTAGCTTTTTTTATGAAACTTGCCTACATTCAAGTGTTGATAAAAAAAAAAATAAAAAGATATATATATATATATACACACACACAGTGGGTACGGAAAGTATTCAGACCCCCTTAAATTCCACTCTTTGTTATATTGCAGCCATTTGCTAAAATCATTTAAGTTAATTTTTTTTCCTCATTAATGTACACACAGCACCCCATATTGACAGAAAAACACAGAATTGTTGACATTTTTGCAGATTTATTAAAAAAGAAAAACTGAAATATCACATGGTCCTAAGTATTCAGACCCTTTGCTCAGTATTTAGTAGAAGCACCCTTTTGATCTAAGACAGCCATGAGTCTTTTTGGGAAAGATGCAACAAGTTTTTCACACCTGGATTTGGGGATCCTCTGCCATTCCTCCTTGCAGATCCTCTCCAGTTCTGTCAGGTTGGATGGTAAACGATGGTGGACAGCCATTTTTAGGTATCTCCAGAGATGCTCAATTGGGTTTAAGTCAGGCCGAATGGCTGAGCCATTCAAGAACAGTCACAGAGTTGTTGTGAAGCCACTCCTTCGTTATTTTAGCAGTGTGCTTAGGGTCATTGTCTTGTTAGAAGATAAACCTTCGGCCCAGTCTTATTTATTTTTTTCACACCATAGCACAGCATCTCAATGTCTCATTAACAGTCAACCTAAATAAAGGAATTAAGTAAAATAAGTTGCATTTGATTATTTATCTTTCAAATTAATTTTTATAATTTTAACCTCTCTTCTGCAACCTGCTAAAATTGTGCAGACTGAGTAGTGCACTCTGCTAAGCCACTGATCTCAAGCCTTTCAAGTCGTGGGTTCGAATCCAGGGTGGTTAACGTTGCTTCTGTTCCAGACATTGGTTTTTCCGTTTGTATTGAGTCAGAAATGTGGTTTTGGTCATTCTCATGTGAACTTCTTTTCAATTTTAGAACTTCCGTACTTCCGAACCCATCTGTTTTTTTATGTACACTATTCTTCATGAACATTCTTGGCTAGCATGCAAGTTAGTGCTTGCTCCTCTGTTTTACTTTTTATTTTTAAGCACATCTTCAACATTCCAGTGACTGTATGCCCTATGTGACAGTGTGATTAGAATTGTACTCTCACAGATGAGGTCACTAGTTTGATTCTTGTGTGAGGTGACATTATAATAGAATAGAACATGTGTATAGTGTTTTCATCTGTTCAGCAATACAGGAACATCTGTGCTGCAACTTCAGGGATCTTATCTATGCACAATCAGCTTGTAACACTCCAAAGAGAAAGGAAAACTTGAAATCGCATCATATGACCCCTTTAATTAGAAGCACCATAAATTAAAATTGTCATGTTATAGATATGACTGAACAGACATTTAGAAGTTGATTTTAAAACGCAAAGTATTTCAAATTAAGCTATGTAAATACATGCATTTTTACAACACTATAAGTGTGTCCCATGAGGTAATGAAAAGTTCGACACACACTTGTGGTCTTCATGTTCCCTTGAACACTTGGGCCAAATACAGGAAATACATCATACAAGTAGTCAAGTGATCAAGTGCAAAGCCTGCAAGTGTGGGTATTTGTACATGGCAAGAGTTTACCTTCAACCAATTCCAAATCACACCTGCTTGGAAGTTTCTAGTAATTCTGAGCACCTTGATTAGCTGGCTCAAGTGCTTTTGATTAGGGTTGGAGCTAAACTGTGCAGAGCTGTGAACCTCCAGAAATTAAGATTGAGACCAATGTCTTACACAATTATGCTCCAACAAAAAACATTCCTCAGACTTTTCTCAAACATCAATTCACAGTTGATAAGCATTAAACCTACATTGAAAAACTGAGCCAATTGAAGTAGTGTATTTAATGGATTATTAAGAAGTTGTTTGTTAATTTGAATATAATTGACAATTGCCTATAACACTACCATATTCAGCGCCCTGCAGAAGGTGACTCTCTCGCAGGTTCTTGAAATGGAGTTGGAATATCAACGAGTGAGTGTTATTCAAACAAGTTAAACTTAATTATATTTTTATCTTGCTAAAATAAACTTTACATGGGATCAGTTTTACAAGTAACTTTATTTATAGTGTATGTCCAGCACTCCTGTTGTCTTCTATACGTTTACGGTTTTGAAAGACCCCTTTGTTAAAGTCAGATGTACTACATAATGTAATTCAGTCTATAGTGCACGTCACACGTTTGCAGTAAAATGATTTTACAAAACTATATACATTTTTTGTCTTTCAGTTAAACATCACCGCGAAAGCAGTTGAATTACAGAGCGAGGGGCACAATATCCTTGCAAACGACACATTCCTGGAAAAAAAAAAATCTACATCTTTGCAGACCAAACCGGAGTCATCGAGGTAACCATGTGGGGACTGGAACATAATGTTGAAGTCGGCTCCTGGTACGAGTTGATCAATGTCTCATTAAGAATATTCCAGGATAAGAAGTACCTTTCAACAACAAAGGACACCCAAGTTTCCACAGTAGACTCCTCAAACACCACATGTTCTATAGAAACAACCCAGTCACAACACATTACAGCGGATGTAATTGGCGCAAAAGTCAAAATTATTCACCTTTGTCCATTCAAACACCGTCTCACAAATATGCCCCTGTCATGCACTAATGTGTACCAGATGTGACACACTACAAATCCAGTGTAATTTCAATGCACACATCTATTAGAAGCACAAGCAATGAGATTAAAGTAGTAAATGTTGAAAACCAAGTAATTAAGTCAGCTGTGCCAATTCCCTACACCGCCACAACGGATACCATCACAGACTCTCTCTTGGACCTCCCAACAATAAATGTTACCACGACCATGTCACGCAGCTCACTTATGCACCAGCCTCTCCGTCAAGAAGGCAAGCACCCATCCCAATGATAACAGTCTCAACACCCACACCAACTATACATTCAGATCTAGAAGAACTTGAATGTCTACTACATGAGTTTACTGTTGAAAACGAGTCCCCAACTAAAAGTGCAGCAAGACTTTCTTCTCCTGACCATCTTCATACAGATGTTATCCCAGCCACTGCCCAAAGCCAATAGAATGGCTTTTTCTTTTGCGAACTGAGATGAATAAGATTTGTTAAATGCCATTTAATTTGTTATATTTCTGTCCACTTCATTTGTGTTTAACATTTAATTGACTGCAAAGTATGCATGGATTTTTGTTCGATTACATTTAAACTGACTGTCTACTTGTGTTCACTGAAAATAAATTGAAAACTTTATATTCACAAGAACAACAATCCATTTGCTATCACTTCTCTATATTTAAATAGACTGCAGCCAAAACATTGTTTAATCTTTTATTAAAGCTGTATTTGGTAGCGTTTTTTTACATTTCAAATACTGAAGTGTTTCCTGCTTTCCACAAAACCACTTTGGTGTGCATTATGCAGACAACTGAAATGTCTAATGAGGTACATTGTTCTGTTCTTAACATGCCTACGTTCCAAAAAATTTCATCTTATTTCTAGTTACAATATCTTAACAACACTAAAATCAAGATTACTTGTGCCAAAGAATAGGTATAAGCGAAGGGGCAATCGGGCCTTTGCAATTGCCACTCCTGTGTTGGAATAGTCTTCCGCCTCATATTAGACATGCTCCAACTCTAAATGTTTAAGTATCGCCTGAAGTCGCACCTTTCCTTTAGCGGTTGAGCCAGCTGAGTGATGAGGTATTGTTTTTTTTTTTTTTAGTGGTCTAGTTTAATCGTGTTTTAAACGGATTTGTACAGTTTTGGACAAAGCAAGGTTGTATTAAGATGTGCTATATAAATAAAGATTAATTTACTACATAAGCGAAGATGTAAGACCCCAATTTGGTTCAGAGGCTGTATCTAAACTTGGCTCAATCGACACACAACTTGGTACACTTCATGAACGCCATGATCTGAGGTTCCATGCCAAATTTGGGAACCGTGCCACCTGTGGGTTGTAAGATACCAAAAATGCTAATTTTTGCCTAACTTTTTAACAGTTAGTCAGAAAACCATGTTTGTCTCCATGGTTTCCTTGTATCATGCCGAATGGAAATGATGGCATGCCCACAAAAATGGTGTGGGATGCCAAGATTGGTTGAATCACGTGTCCACCAAATCATGCTTTTGTGAGCTCGTACTCGCACCTAAACTTCTCCTCGGCAGCCTGTTGAACAAGCATTAACTGAGTGGTGCACTCTGCTAAGCCACTAGCCCTGAATGCCTAAGGTTGTGGGCTCGGATCCAGGGTGGTTGATTTGCTTCGGTTCCAGATGTTGGATTTTCTGTGTGTATTGAATCAGAAATGTGCTTTTGGTCATGCTCATCTGTTCGCTTTTGAACCTATCTTATGTACGTTCCATTTCTGCCGTTTTTGTACTGCCAGCTCTGCGCTGCGCTACAGCCCTTCTCGGGCTTGGGCCCGGAATCGGTGCTTGCAGCTATATTTATTAAATGTTTTTCTCTAATACACGTTGGCCACAATTAAAAAGGTACCCTTTCATTCAATACTTTTTGCATCATACTTTTGCCAAGAGAACAGCTCTGAGTCTACACCTATAATGCCTGATGAGTTTGGAGAACACCTGACCAAAGATCAAAGACCATTCCTTCATCCAGAATCACTCCGGACTCTTCAGATTTCCAGCTCCATGCTGGTGCTTCTCCTCTTCCGTTCACCCCACTCAATTTCTACAGGGGGCCATGGGACAGCCATGGCAGAAGCTTGATTTTGTGCTCAGTGATCCATTTTTGTTTTGATGTTTGTTTTTTGATAATTGTCCTGTTGTAAGATCCAACCTTGACCCATTTTAAGATTTTTAGCATGGACAGTCATTCTTAAATTATTCATCTGTTGTTATTTGATAGAATCCACGATGCCATGTATCTAAACAAGATGTCCAGGGGCCTGATGTATAAACGTTGCATACACACAACATGGGCATTTTTCCATGCACATATCGGGATTTATAAAAAATAAACTAGGTGTAAATATGTGGTCACCGTACGGACACTCTGGACCATGCGTACGCACACTTTTACTGGAGGGAGCGAAATAAGGTAGTAAACAGAATTATTTTAAAGTCTGCTTTACATTTGACATACACATTAATGACACTCTCAATAATGAACTTAAGCACTGAAATTTCATAAAATTATTATTAATGAATAATGATCATTGATGTGAACTGGATTCGTCTGATGGTTTTGAAACATAGACGGTAACGACAGACATAAGGATGCACTCGTTGATCAAACAGTCCATTGGCTGGTTTGAACAAGTTGGATGACAGTACTCTAGAACTTCTGTTCACAGGCACACAGTAACCTAATGATAACCACTTTTGTGCTCTTCCCAATTGTAACGGGGCAACAAAGACGTGAAGCGAGCGGATCCATGTGCATGCTTTTATTAAGAGACGTAGTCATAACAGGCATGGGTCAAACAATGGCAAACAGGTACAACACAGACAAGACAGAGTAATCCTAGGACAAGCGTGGGTCTTCGATAGGCGAACAGAATCCAGAGGGCTTGACAAAAGGGGTAATTCGTAATACACAGGCAAAGATCTTCACACAGGAAAACAGGCAAGGCAAGACTAGACTAAACTATGAACTAGACCGAGAACTGGCTCCGTAAAGTAGCTACTGCTAGAAGAGTGATAAATGCTAAACAACACTCATTGACTTGAGAAGGATCTGAGTGGGTATTATATAGTGTGTGTGTGTAATAGCTTTCAGGTGAACGTGTGATTAGTTACAGCTGTGTGCAATCAGTGCAATAGATGATGGGAAATGTAGTCCAGGGTATAGTGTTTAAAACTGTGTAGTGTGAGAGTCCATGTAGTGAGTGGGTGACCTCTGGTGGTGAGTGAACGGAAGATCATAGACTGGATTCATGACACCTATATTGTGACAAATACCATATTTAAAAGATAGAATTGGAAGGAAACTGTAAGATATGCACGTTTTATTTTCAAAATGTTTTATTGACACGGTGAGTCAGGCAGTTATTTACACTGCAAAAAAAATAAGGTCTATCTCCACTCAAATATAGGCTATAAACATTTTAAAATGCATTTACTGTATAGGCAAAATTGCATAAGTTTGAATAGCAATGTGATGTCTCAAAAAGCATTTATAGTACGTATCTAATATTTTCCTAACGTATTGTACCCTTAACTGCGTTAAGCATGGTGTCAAGTGGATGGAATATGCATGGAAGTGATATGCAGATTACGTTATGCATATTAAAACTAGGCGTTGTAAGCTCCATATATGGCTATTTTCGGGGAGGAGATTCATGTACGCACAATCTTCCGCTGACTGGGTATTACAAAAGGGAATTTTTCAAAAGTTTTGGCGTACACATGGCTTTATAAATATGAAAACGTTTGTACATACGCAAAATCTAGATTTTTTTTGTGCGTACGCACATATTTAGGAAGAAATCTACAGGTGCATCTCAATAAATTAGAATGTCGTGGGAAAGTTCATTTATTTCAGTAATTCAACTCAAATTGCGACACTCATGTATTACATAAATTCAGTGCACACAGACTGAAGTCTTTGGTTCTTTTAATTGTGATGATTTTGGCTCACATTTAACAAAAACCCACCAATTCACTATCTCAACAAATTAGAATAATTCATAAGACCAATAAAAAAAAAAAAAAACAGTGCGGCGTGGCATGGAGGCAATCAGCCTGTGGCACTGCTCAGGTGTAATGGAAGCCCAGGTGCCCAGGTTTGTGGCCTTCAGGTCATCTGCATTTTTTGGTCTCTTGTTTCTCATTTTCCTCTTGACAATACCCCATAGATCCATAGATTCTTTCAGGTCTGATGAGTTTGCTGGCCAGTCAAGCACACCAACACCATGGTCATTTAACCAACTTTTGGTGCTTTTGGCAGTGTGGGCAGGTGCCAAATCCTGCTGGAAAATGAAATCAGCATCTTCAAAAAGCTGGTCAGCAGAAGGAAGCATGAAGTGCTCCAAAATGTCTTGGTAAACGGGTGCAGTGACGTTGGTTTTCAAAAAACACAATGGACCAACACCAGCAGATGACATTGCACCCCAAAACGGGGCAACAAAGACGTGAAGCGAACGGATCCATGTGCATGCTTTTATTAAGAGACGTAGTCATAACAGGCATGGGTCAAACAATGGCAAACAGGTACAACACAGACAAGACAGAGTAATCCTAGGACAAGCGTGGGTCTTCGATAGGCGAACAGAATCCAGAGGGCTTGACAAAAGGGGTAATTCGTAATACACAGGCAAAGATCTTCACACAGGAAAACAGGCAAGGCAAGACTAGACTAAACTATGAACTAGACCGAGAACTGGCTCCGTAAAGTAGCTACTGCTAGAAGAGTGATAAATGCTAAACAACACTCATTGACTTGAGAAGGATCTGAGTGGGTATTATATAGTGTGTGTGTGTGTAATAGCTTTCAGGTGAACGTGTGATTAGTTACAGCTGTGTGCAATCAGTGCAATAGATGATGGGAAATGTAGTCCAGGGTATAGTGTTTAAAACTGTGTAGTGTGAGAGTCCATGTAGTGAGTGGGTGACCTCTGGTGGTGAGTGAACGGAAGATCATAGACTGGATTCATGACACCTATATTGTGACAAATACCATATTTAAAAGATAGAATTGGAAGGAAACTGTAAGATATGCACGTTTTATTTTCAAAATGTTTTATTGACACGGTGAGTCAGGCAGTTATTTACACTGCAAAAAAAATAAGGTCTATCTCCACTCAAATATAGGCTATAAACATTTTAAAATGCATTTACTGTATAGGCAAAATTGCATAAGTTTGAATAGCAATGTGATGTCTCAAAAAGCATTTATAGTACGTATCTCATATTTTCCTAACGTATTGTACCCTTAACTGCGTTAAGCATGGTGTCAAGTGGATGGAATATGCATGGAAGTGATATGCAGATTACGTTATGCATATTAAAACTAGGCGTTGTAAGCTCCATATATGGCTATTTTCGGGGAGGAGATTCATGTACGCACAATCTTCCGCTGACTGGGTATTACAAAAGGGAATTTTTCAAAAGTTTTGGCGTACACATGGCTTTATAAATATGAAAACGTTTGTACATACGCAAAATCTAGATTTTTTTTGTGCGTACGCACATATTTAGGAAGAAATCTACAGGTGCATCTCAATAAATTAGAATGTCGTGGGAAAGTTCATTTATTTCAGTAATTCAACTCAAATTGCGACACTCATGTATTACATAAATTCAGTGCACACAGACTGAAGTCTTTGGTTCTTTTAATTGTGATGATTTTGGCTCACATTTAACAAAAACCCACCAATTCACTATCTCAACAAATTAGAATAATTCATAAGACCAATAAAAAAAAAAAAA
>NW_015506298.1:239295-285986 GCF_001515645.1 Sinocyclocheilus grahami
TTTTTTAATTACTGCCTCAATTCGGCGTGGCATGGAGGTGATCAGTTTGTGGCACTGCTGAGGTGGTATGGAAGCCCAGGTTTCTTTGACTGTGGCCTTCAGCTCATCTGCATTTTTTGGTCTCTTGTTTCTCATTTTCCTCTTGACAATACCCCATAGATTCTCTATGGGGTTCAGGTCTGGTGAGTTTGCTGGCCAGTCAAGCACACCAACACCATGGTCATTTAACTAACTTTTGGTGCTTTTGGCAGTGTGGGCAGGTGCCAAATCCTGCTGGAAAATTAAATCAGCATCTTCAAAAAGCTGGTCAGCAGAAGGAAGCATGAAGTGCCCCAAAATGTCTTGGTAAATGGGTGCAGTGACGTTGGTTTTCAAAAAACACAATGGACCAACACCAGCAGATGACATTGCACCCCAAATCATCACAGACTGTGGAAACTTAACACTGGACTTCAAGCAACTTGGGCTATGAGCTTCTCCACCCTTCCTCCAGACTCTAGGACCTTGGTTTCCAAATGAAATACAAAACTTGCTCTCATCTGAAAAGTGGACTTTGGACCACTGGGCAACAGTCCAGTTCTTCTTCTCCTTAAACTACTTCAGTCTGTGTGCATCGAATGTATTTAATACACGACTTTCACAATTTGAGTTGAATTACTGAAATAAATTAACTTTTCCACGACATTCTAATTTATTGAGAGGCACCTGTACAAAGTTTTATACATGAGGCCCCAGGACCTCCGGCAGAAAAATACACCAACAACATTAAATATACAGCAGTACATTTCATTGTACACATGGGGTAATTTTTTTACTCTGTGTACCAAACCCATCTTGTTTGCTGCTAAAAAGTTTTTTTTGTTTTTTTTTCATCTGACCATAGAACCCAGTCCTGTTTGAAGTTCCAGTAGTGTCTGGCAAATGAATATACTGGAGTTTGTTTTTGGAGAGAGCCACTCAAACTCTCCTCCTCACCATGCATCAGGACAATATAAACACACGTCCTCTTCCAGGAAGATTTGTAAAATCTGTGTTCATCGTCTGTTTTATTACATCTTAAATTGATTTTTCCGTACATTTCTGCCATATGTACATTAACTGACAGTCACCACTGATAAGCTACCACTAAATATTGTAGAAACTTAATTTGCTGTAAAGTTGCTTTGCAATGATTTGTATGGTGAAAAGCGCTGTACAAATAAACTTGACTTGACTATTTAGCGCCCAAACTCTGGAATAACCTACCTAACATTGTTCGGGAGACAGACACACTCTTGCAGTTTAAATCTAGATTAAAGACCCATCTATTTAACCTGGCTTACACATAACACACTAATACGCTTCTAATATTCAAATCTGTTAAAGGATTTTTAGGCTGCATTAATTAGGTCACTTCTCATAACACTCGATGTACTTGCTACATTGTTAGAAGAATGGCATCTACACTAATATTAGTCCGTTTCTCTCTTATTCCGAGGTCACGGTAGCCACCAGATCCAGTCTGTATCCAGATCAGATGGTGGATCAGCACCTAGAAAGGACCTCCACAGCCCTGAAAGACAGCGGAGACCAGGACAACTAGATGAGCCCCAGATACAGATCCCCTGTAAAGACCTTGTCTCAGACGACCACCGGGACAAGACCACAGGAACCAGATGATTCCTCTGCACAATGTGACTTTGCTGCAGCCTGAAATTGAACTGCTGGTTTCGTCTGGTCAGAGGAGATCTGGCCCCCCGACTGAGCCTGGTTTCTCCCAAGGTTTTTTCTCCATTCTGTCACCGATGGAGTTTTGGTTCCTTGCCGCTGTCGCCTCTGGCTTGCTTAGTTGGGGACACTTCATTTCCAGTGATATCGTTGACTTGATTGCACAGATACTGAACTGAGTTGGATGAAGACATCACTGAATTCAATGATGAACTGTCTTTAACTGAAAATTAGTGTTAACTATTGTCATTTTGCATTATTGACACACTATTTTCCTAATTAATACTGTTGAGTTGCTTTGACACAATCTGCATAGTTAAAAGCGCTATATAAATAAAGGTGACTTGACTTTAGTTGATTGGAAATTCTTAATTATTGCCCTGATGGTGGAAATAGGAATTTTCAATGCTCTAGCTCTTTTCTTAAAGCCACTTTCTAATCTGTGAAACTCAATTATCTGTTGCTGCACATCAGAACTATATTCTTTGGTTTTTCTCATTGTGATGGATGATTAAGGGAATTTGTCTATTTTCCCTCATGTTTATATTCCAGTGAAACCAGAAGCAATGGCCGGAAGCAAATCATAAATATGAATGGGAATATACTTCAGAGATATTTTACTGATAAGAATTTCTAAGGGTACCAATTATTGTATATTAGAGAATTATTTTTCTCTTACGTCTCTGCGAGCGAGCGGGCGAGCGAGCGAGAGAGACACACGCTGGGTCTCTTTTGCCCTTTTTCTTTCTCCCTGGTGAAACTGAAAATAATTCCATACAATGAAGTGAAAACGTTCAGGGAAGCAACACAGCGTATTATACTTTATGCCTGTAAAATAGCCTATATGCTGCTATGTGTTAGACACACAAATGACAAACTCCAACTGTAACATTTAGCTTTCGCTTCCAAAAAAGGAACTGAATGTCTTGTGCGCTCAACAACAACAAAAATCGGAAAGATTGCAACTGATGACTAGATCTCCTACTCCACTCATATTAGTTTCTATAGAGTTGACGGGCCATTATCTCAAGAGTTTTATCATTAGAGTGTCAGATTTTGTCCATATCTGTCATGCTGTATATCAAAACGCAGAAGTACAGAATCCAAGAAAACTTTATATAACACAAAACTCAGGCGTAAACAAAACAGAGTTTAAACCAGACAACACAGCCTTTCCAAGACTAATAACAGAGAAAAAAGATCCACAACTGAGAGTATAAATAGGGAGCCTAAACGAGGAAACACACCTGAATTGAGGACTCAAGTCAATCTGTAACCATGGTAACAAACAGGTAGAGAACAAAGCAGAGCAGAACTAATTAACTAACTAGTAGTGATGCAAAGTCTGATTCATTTCCATTAACCTTTTCGGACAGTTAGGTTCATTGAATCAGATTAAAAAGGCGATTCATCGGTTCCTGGCGTCATCAAGCAATGATGTCACTACGCATTTCATTTCTAACAACTCAGTGCCATGTTGTATCAATGAAACATTCAAATAAAGTCATTTGTGTCAACATGTACTAAAACGTTAAAATAAAAAGTTATTTGTGTGAACGCATATTGCTGATTATTGCCTTTCATTCACTTAAGTTAATGGTCAATGGTTCATTCACGGATCCTTCAGTCAGATACGACTGACCAGCATTGACTAACCTATAACTTGGATAAGAGTCCTAAAAGTTTCACACCTACAGCACACATTACAGACACTGATGCACAAACGTGGATATGTTCTGCATGTCTAAAATATAAAGAAAGAATAAAGCAGTCCTATAAACTCATTGATTTCGCTTAAACAACTTAAAATATTTTGGTTGTACTTCCTTCGCCAGCTGAGGAAATTCAACCTGCCACAGGAGCTGAGAGAGTGGGCTGGGTGTGAGGGGTCCAAGGTGATTTTCTTAGCCCTCTGCTTAAAACAGTACTGGAAATATGACTACTGTTATTAACATTTTATTAAAACCTGCAAAAACCTTTCTGTCGAGAGATGTAAATACATTTTACGATAGTTTATTGTGCATGCAGATTATATTTTAAGTTGTTTAAGCGAAATCAATGAGTTTATAGGACTGCTTTATTCTTTCTTTATATTTTAGACATGCAGAACATATCCACGTTTGTGCATCAGTGTCTGTAATGTGTGCTGTTCATTCATAACTGTCTGGTTTGGTTCAGCTACCAAATCAGACATCAAGAGACTACAACGGACAGTCAGGACTGCTGAGAGGATTATTGGTGTCCCTCTGCCCAGCCTCCAAGATCTTTACATCTCCAGAGTGAGGAAAAGGGCTAAGAAAATCACCTTGGACCCCTCACACCCAGCCCACTCTCTCTTCGAACTGTTGCCTTCTGGTCGGCGCTACAGAGCACTGACCACCAGAACAGCCAGGCACAAGAACTGTTTTTTCCTGCAGGCTATATTCAGCCTGAACAATTAATCTTTCATACATCATCCGTCACAACTGACATATTTATACACAGAATCCATAATTTGTACACTTGTAAACGGCACACTTTGTAAATAACATATATGCACACTTATAACATATCTGTACATTTATCTAAACAATTGCATTTTTTATCTATACTTCTATTATTGTTTATAGTACATTATTTAATTTCTGTTTTTTTTCTTACATTAGTGTTATATTCAATCCATTCGGTGTTATTCCTATGTATGTCTGCACTATGTTTGTACTTTCTTCTACACTGGAAGCTCCTTTCGGCAAGTCAAATTCTTTGTGTGTGTAAACATACTTGGTAATAAATCTCTTCTGATTCTGATTTAACTGGTCAGCGTGTGGATGGATCCAGAAACTTACCCCAATACCACGAATCTTTAGTATAAAACATGGTATAACACTACTTTGTGAAACAGTATAGTTGAATATTGTGGGGAATAAAGGTGTTTAAAAATATGTTGACATGCTTTAATGTTCAAAAAACACATTATATTTCAAATACTGTACATTATTGTAGGTCCTCTATCCCCCGCCTCTCTCAAATGCTTCGTTTTCTACAAAGTCCCTCCTTCCGACAAGCGCAGTCTGCTCTGATTGGCCAGCTGACCCAGTGCATTGTGATTGGCCGAACACCGCAAGCACTCGTCGGAAATGTAACGCCCCTTACCATAATTGCGAGCTTCATCTTTCAAAATAAATGTAAAGACAGAGCCCGAAAAAGGAACAGAGTCTCGTGACAGACAGTGATGAATATCTTTACATTTATTTTGAAAGATGAAGCTCGCGATTATGGTATGGGGCGTTACATTTCCGACGAGTGCTTGCGGTGTTCGGCCAATCACAATGCACTGGGTCAGCTGGCCAATCAGAGCAGACTGCGCTTGTCGGAAGGAGGGACTTTGTTGAAAACGAAGCGTTTGAGAGAGGCGGGGCATAGAGGACCTACAATAATGTACAGTATTTGAAATATAATGTGTTTTTTGAACATTAAAGCATGTCAACATATTGTTACACCAAATACACAAAATAATGATCTTTAAAAAAGCATCATATGACCCCTTTAAAATGTCTCCATGATCTGCTTTTGAAGAAATGTCGTAGTATCGTGCTACAGCGCACATTCTAACAGCTGAAGTTCTGGCGCCACCGTCTATGGTCTCAATATACGGTACAACGCCACATACATTCACTTCAAATGTTAACTCGGAGGTAGAGTTACGCTCACGGGACACAGCACTTATGCACAATCACAAAAGTACATTATTTGCATGTGCTTTAAAGCCTTGCCGATTAAACATTTTATTCACATGCTGTTCTGCCGTGCTTCTGAGCGAGACTTAAGTTTAAGACTTAAACTCAACTTATAAGTTGTCTTTGGCATCTGATTGATTTCGCGTCTAATACTGTCAAAAGAACACAAGGTTTACATATAAACGCAGTTAGTTATGTCTAAAATGAAAGTAAACAGTTGAGAGAGAAACGTATGTGTGCAGCTCTTAAAGGGACAGAACTAAATATGCTCCCGCTTGTCATTAAAGGGATAGTTCACTCAAAAATTTAATTTATGTTGTTATTTACTCACTCACATGTTGTACCCCTAAACCTGTATTAATTTCTTTCTTGTGCTGAACACAAAATATATTTTGAAGAATGTGGGTAACCAAACAGTTGCTGGTCCACATTGACTTTGATAGTAGGAAAAAATACTATGGAAGTCACTGTGGACCAGCAACTGTTATGCTATGTGCAAAAAAAGTTAACGTACAGCCCTGCCTTGACCCCCTATTTATTTTACTTTGTTGTTATTGACTTCTTGAAGAGAAAACCTTCATACCATATATTTTATTCTCATCCTGAACATCGGTTTGAAATTTCACAGCGGACCCCGCGCAAATTCAACAGATCCCCATTATAAACCTTTTTTTTTTCCATAAGAAAAAGCAAGATTGTTTATCTTTCTGAACCTTACCTAACATTGCAACAGGAGACCCACTCCCTCAACTCGCATGTGCATGTCATAAAATAGAGGCAATGGACATACTTTGTTTACTGCACATCTTAGAAAAATTAACTGTTTTGACCCACTGCACTTTACCTGACACACCACCAAAGTTCACAATGCCAGACCCCACAAAAACGTTAGGTTACTAACGTAACCCCGGTTCTCTGATAACATGAAGTGAGGTATCTCACTATGAGAAAGCCTCTGGCGTGACCGATCGCAGAAGCACCAATAACACCACGTCTGCCAACTATGGCAGACCAATCGCTGCAGCGATCAGGGAGTCCCGCCTCCCTGTATATAAACCGAAGCTACCTGCCGTTTCATCATTCTCTGCATATCTCTTCTCCGTGCAGTAAAGGCAAAGAGGGCAATGTTTGTGAGATACCTCACTTCATGTTATCAGAGAACCGGGGTTACGTTAGTAACCTAACGTTCTCTTTCTAACATTCGTTCAGTATCTCACTATGGGATATAGACAACTCCCGTATTGCCGATATGCTGACGAAGCAGACTAAAGTAGAGTAGGTTATTATCTGAATCATAACTCCCGACAGAGGTGAACAATATGAGGAATTTGCCCCTTCATAACCTGCATTATTCACCCTGACTATTCACTCCCAGGACTGAGTGGGTCAGAGAGGGTTCTGTCACATCCAGTTTATAGAAACGAGCAAATGTGTGCGGAGAAGACCAGGTGGCTGCAGCGCAAATTTCTTGAATAGAAATGCCTCTAAACAGAGCCCAGGATGTAGCCATACCTCTAGTAGAGTGTGCTTGTAATCCTATTGGGGGCTCTATATTCGCATTATTGTAACATAACACGATAGCATCCACCACCCAGTGGGAAAGTCATTGACGACAGATAGGTTTTCCTTTGTAAGAGTCAGCCCATGAGACAAATAGCTGATTGCTCTTACGAAGTGTGTGGGTTCTCTGAACATAGGTATACAGAGCACGAACCGGACATTAACTGTGTAACCTCTCCTGCTCTGGGGATGAAAAAGGTGGTGGATGAAAAGCTAGCAGGTCCACTGATTGAACATGCACCAGCATGATTAAACACTTTAGGTACAAACGCCGGGTTAGGTCTAAAAGTTGACGCCCCGGAGCGAACATCATACATGAGGAGTGAACTGATAAGGCATGTCGCTCACTCACCCTTTTTGCTGTAGTGAGAGCAAGTAACATTGCCGTCTTAAAAGCGACCAGCTTCAAGGCAATGTTATCAATGGGTTCGAAAGGGGCTTTTGAGAGCGCATTCAGAACTACGGACAACTCCCAAGGCGGGACCAGCAGCTTCGATACTGGGTGCAGCCTATGTGTCCCTCTCATAAATCGACAGACGAGAGGGTGTTGGCCCGTAGTACCCGCGTTAAGATCAACATGACATGCTGAGATAGCGGACAGATAAACCTTAACTGTAGAGAAGGCTCTGCCCTTATCCAGAAGGTCCTGTAGGAAGCACAGCACATCCAAAACTGGACACAAGAAAGAAACAATGTTTCTATCTACGCACCATCCCTCAAACACCCTCCATTTGAGATTGTATAAAGAACTCGTTGAGGCAGTTCTGAATTCTCAATTTTCGGAGGTAACCCAGCTGCATTCAGATTTAGCCTTTCACGGGCCAGGCCCAGAGAGCTAGTTTCTGAGGGGAGGGGTTAAAATTTCCCCCCGTGCTTGTGAGAAGAGATCACTGCATTCTGGTAACGGCCATGGCTGGTCGTAGAGCAGTTGCGCAATCTCCGCAACCCACAGTCTCCCCGCCCAGTAAGGCGTGATCAGAATCATTACATACCCTCCGTAGTGTTGGCTCAATCAGGCTCAACAGAGGGAACGCATACAGTAACACGTCTGGCCAATCGTGGGCTAGAGCATCCACACCCAACGGTGCATCATCACTGGCCAGAGAAGAACAGGGGACATTGCGTGTCTTCGCATGATGTGAAGAGATCTACGGCACCCGGCCGAATCTCTGCCACACCATGAGGATCACTTGGGGGTGGAGTCTCCACTCCTCATACAGAGGATTCCCTTTGTGCAGTAAATTCACTCCTCTGTTCATTATTCCTGGAATATGTGTTGCGTGTAACGACAGGAGGGTCCTGCTGCTCCACATAATCAGTTATTTCGCTAACAAGTGAAGCTTGTGAGAATGAACTCCTCCCTGCCGATTTATGTAGGCTATCACCATTGTATTGTCCGTCCTGACCAATACATGATGATTCTTGAGAAAATGCACAAAATGTCTCAGAGCTAGTAACACTGTTAGTAGTTCTAGAAAATGTATGTACTTCTCTCTCAGCGCGGGAGACCAAACTCCTCTCACTGTTCTGCCCTCGAACACCGACCCCCAGCCCGTGAGAGATGCATCTGTCATCACCACTTTCCTTAACATAACAGGACCCAGAGGGCATCCTGTCCTGTGAAAAGACGGGGCTCTCTAATGACGAAGAGCGCTCATGCATTCTGGTGAGACACGCAATCTGTGGCTGAGATGGCTCTTGTGGCGAATGCCCTGTGACTAGGGGAAAAAAATCGAACCGCACGATTCGCCACACATGGTTCGGCACGCGCTAGGACCGCAGTTCAACTTAAATCTGACTGCGCATCTGTAATATGGTTTGCTATAAATAACACGTAAAACAAACAGGGTTCGATTAATGAATGTTTCTGTTGATGGATGTGCATTCTGGCTTCCCAGTACATTACAACAACAGCGAAGAAAAAAAATGTGGACAACCCATTCACTCTTGTTCAATGCAAATGCCATATGCTGGAATATGAGCAGTCATTTATTACGTCATCACCCGGGTGCTGATAGCGCACACGCACAGGTGAGACCTGAACAGCACACGTTGATATCTGTGTTTAAACTAAACTAATTTAAGCTTGGCCAGTTTAAACATTTAAGAGCCAGAGGATGCGAGCTCACGTGCGCTCATCCGAAGCGCGCAAACCTGCGCCTCAGAACATGCGCAACTATTAAGCTCTCTCTGTTTAAATGGACAAATACACACAAAAATGATGTCAAAATGCCCGTCTTGGTAAGTATACTATAGCAGACATAGTCGGCTGAATGTACTGTATCAGTACACTGGATCAGTGCATTCTCTTAAAGTGACAGCACTTTCTTAATATTAATCAAATAGCAACAACAAAGAATTCACTCTTTAATAAAGATTCATCTTTAATTTATACAGTGAAATATGCAATGCTGTTTTACATTTCATTACTTTATTGAATTTCTGTACCTAAAAACTAATGTTAAACTAACATCCCACAAGGACACTGATAACACCACGCAGCCACAACAAACACTGCTCATGGACACCATCACGGCTGAGCCCTTCCCACAGAGCTCATCACAGACAGACTGTGACGTATCAGAACAGCTCCAAGACTCAGCATCCAAGGATGACTTTCTGGAAAACAGCCAGGGAAGCCAGGACAACATATCACAGCCACCGGAAACAACAGAGCCAGAGCCCTGCTCACCAGACACATTATTCCTCTCTCCAACATCTCCACTTCTAAGCTTCTCACAGAAAATGGAGGAACTGGTTTATTCTTGGACCACAACCACCAAAGCCTGTGGGCCCAGCTCGTCTTCCTCCTCTTGTGAGAGCTCTCCGGCCGCTGCCACAACGCCAGGGCCCAAACCCTCCATCTGCTGTAGGTGAACCAAAAACAACTGATAACAGCTCTCAGTGATATGTGTCGGGTCCCCGCTATAATAGCAGCAACATTCACAAATGTTTACAGAACAAGCTGTATGAAATGTGCTATACAAGTAAACTTGCCTTGCCTAATGTTAGACCTCCCTAAAAAAACTGAAAATCACTGTTTATTTTATTTGTATCTTTACTCTATTGCATTTATGTGCTGTTGCTTGTAGTTAGATTATTCTTATTTTCTTTATTTTTATTTGACAGTATAGTTTTTCCCTAAACATAGCACATACCGAACCATACCAAAACCGTGACTCTAAAAGTGTGATACAAACCAAACCGTGAGTAAGTTGAACCATTCCACCCCTACCTGTGACACTGTCCAAATCTGAAAAGCCCTCATTCGCGGCAGTCCCAGGGTAACCACTGACACTGTCGAGGCCATCAGACCCAGTAGCCGAAGACACATTCTGAAAGAGACTGATCTCCCTCGTTGAAAAAGGGAGAGGCAGCTGTGAAATTAGTTGATGTGATCCTCTGATAGGAAAGCTCGAAACCTCACTGAATTCAACCTGAGACCCAAGTAGACCATTTCCTGTGCAGGAGTTAGACAACTCTCCGTCTGGTTTATCTTGAAACCTAATCTCTCCAGATGCGTCACTAGTGTGTACGTATCGCTCTCTGTACAGGGGAGAGTGAACTCACATCCTGTGCACTTGGCGGACGCGACTGATTTGGGGGAAGAATAGCATCTTAATCATCGTCATCCTCGTTCTCTTGTCCTCGTCATCTTCCTATCCCGCTAACGGATCTTCGAAGGGGAAGGACAGGTGACACCCTCTCCATCATCTTTCTCCAAGAGCTGCTGGCCTGCGGACCATCCATCGGTTCCTCTCTGGGTTAAGCACAGAGGCATGGGTCCGACTTCCCAGCTACTGCCACGTGGAGTCTCCACTCTCGGGTTTTAGCTGAGAACTTCGTGCAGTGAGGACAGCCCTCGGGGTTGGACGGAGCTACCTGAGCGTGTTTAGCGCCCAAACAGGAGATGCAGAGGCCGTGTGAATCCTTCACAGAAATCCACATTCCACAATCACACGGATGGGGAGGAAGACCTTTTCCACCGGGGCTCTCCGGCTCTTTTGCAGTGGCCATGGGGCCTGCACTCTCTTCGTACGGTAAGCCCACCACAATGTAACAACAAGTACGGAGCTGTGCTGCGATAGAGAGCTCTTCTTTTCCTTCTTTTTGGTGCGTGGTGAGCGCCCCCAAAAACTTTATATACAGTTTAAAACTTTATATAAAACTGCAGTTTATATACAGGTAGGGCTGCACGATACATCTTTTTAGCATCGATATCGCGATGTGCGCATCTGCAATAGTCACATCGCAGGATATGCAATGTTTAGTATACTGGTCGTTATATTTGTACTGATTGTTTTCTTTGTGCGACTGGCGTTTTCCACGTGTTTTTAGGCACAACATGTGAATGGCCCCAAAGTCTGTCTACACTGGACGCGACAAAGCGACCTTTGCAAATCATTTTAACTTTTGTGTCAGTTCGTCATAAAGAGAACGTGGCATCAGTTTACTGTTGGGGATTTGTCGTGCCGTGCCGCATTCAGTGTAGTCAGTCACACAGCATCACTGATTAAAATGGGTTCTATAGTATTTTGTTGCGCTGCGCCGCTCGCGTCCAGTGTATACAGTGTGAGCCACGCAGATGCATGTGAACTCTGAATTCTGTTCACTTCTGCATCCATTTGTGCCTGAAATATGGTGCTCTGCAAGTATCCTTGTAAACACAGATGCTTATGGCTTAGATGAAGGGAAACAATTGAGAAAGAAAATGGATGTGTAACAGTATATTGGTTCACAACAGTTTAATGTTCCTGTTGCTTTCTCTGTCATGAACGTTAATCAAACAACAAAACACAAAGAAAACTGTACCTGAATACTGTTAGACTTACCTGAAAAATATAACGCACTGCTTATTTCATTTGTATCTTTGTTCTGTTATTTATCTATGCTTGTCATTTGTTTCTGATTTACTCGCCTACAAAATCACCCCAATCATTGATTATTTTTTCCCAAATAGAGTTATTGAAGTAATCTGATTTTTTTTCATATCGCAATATACAGTATATTGCAGAAAAAAAATATCGCAATGTGAGTTTTTTCCAATATCGTGCAGCCCTATATACAGGGAGGCGGGACTCCCTGATCGCTGCAGCGATTGGTCTGCCATAGTTGGCAGACATAGTGTTATTGGTGCTTCCACGATCGGACATGCCTGAGGCGTTCCCATAGTGAGATACCGAACGAATGTTAGAAAGAGAACTCAGATTGCAAATGAGTTGCAACCCCCAGAAAACACTTTTAAGACACTTTTTCGGCTTTACGACTCTGCTCAGTATGGCACGGCTTGGCTCAGTTTGCATTTCCACTGCAGCTTAGTACCGCTTTAGAGTGGGCGGGATTATTCACATGTCGTTATAGCTGCCCTGCCTCTACTGCCGCGACTCCTGAAAAACTTTTTCATTCTGCGTCGCCCCATCAATCTATCGCTGGATCCGCTCCTCTGCTATCAACGAGAGGAACATCTGTACTTCCTCAACAGACAACGAAACAGCCACTTTTTGGTTGTTAATAAAAGGTGCACTCGTTCAAAACAGTTGCGTTCAATCCTTCGCTAGCTGTGCTTATTTAAATCTAGCGGTTCTGTTGTGTCTCTGTGTTGCAAGTTCAGTGACACAGGTAGTGATGATTCTCTCTGGCCAATCAGTGATCAGTAGTTAAGTTCAATTTTTTACATTGAGGGCTGGATTCAAAATCACACCAAAATCAGTGTGTTGATGATTTTGGTTTCTATTCACATAATTTTATTCGTAAAAATTATAGAATGTATATAAATAAAAATTTTCAAAGATTTTTCAAACGGAAAATGTAATTAATTGAGATTCAATTTTGGTTTCTATTCACATAATTTTATTCGTAAAAATTATAGAATGTATATAAATAAAAATTTTCAAAGATTTTTCAAACGGAAAATGTAATTAATTGAGATTCAATATGTGATTCAAGTATTCACTTAATTTTTTTGGAGCAGCGCATATGGAACAATTGGCAACCATGTAGGTGTTTACATGTTCACGTATGAATTACTGTATGAATAGAGCTCACTGCGAGTAGGCATGATCACATTACAGATAATGAGCTCAGACGGGAAAGACTGGACCTCTCGTTGGCTTCATTTGGATTACTTTATCAGAGAACATTTGTTTTCGACACGACTTACTTCATTTAAAAGTAGACACTTCAAGCTTTCTATAGATATATTTCTCGTGTCTGTGTGTCAAGTAATCGCTGAGTTTCAGTTCATTTTTGTGACCCATTTCAGAAAGTTGTTCACTAAGACCGAGACGGCAGAAAGCACACCGTTTGTTTTCTTTATTTTACAAAAGCACAACATTCTGTTGTTATTTTGAGTGTATACAAATAAAAGTAGACCCTTTACAGATTCTAATGATGTATTTCTGTTATCTGTAAGATCAAAAACGAAAGTGTAATTTAAGTTCTTTTCGGTGTTATCAGGAACAAAATGCCACAAAACGTGCCGGCGCGGGCTTCAACCCCAGAGGGTTAACAGAAGTTATTTGGGTATGTAGCTTGGGCCTTTGGCCGAAGGGGATAGAGTCACTGACAGCCGCTGATGCATCCAAGGGGCGACTCCGATGGTTACTCTGTGGAATCAGTGCACAGTGCTTGCCTCAGGAAATGCGGCATGCACTCTCCTTAGGATGTCAGCGTTGAGTATTTCGTTCTCCATAGCGACCTCATAGATGACGCAGTTCTTTTATTTAAAATGTAACATGCTCGTAGTTTATTTTGCTCTTTAGTGAAATGATATACAGCGTGCGCCGCCGCATTTGCGTGTGCAATTGAAGAGTGTGCGCTACGAGCACAGTATAACATCTGACAGGACAGATTAGTTAATTTTTCTGAGGTGAAAGAGTTTTATTTATAATAAGTAATGAAAATAACAATAGAATAATGACACTGACATTAAGCCTGACAACATTTCATCTGATTGCAGATACCTAATTGGGACAGCACATTTTTTTCAGGTACTGACAGAACTGTCAACAGCTTTCACACACGTCTTTCAAATAGTCGCATAAGAATTACTTTTTTTTTGTCTATGTTGTTTATTTGACTGTATACTCTGTGACCCTGTGAGAAACACTGTTCTATAACATCTCACTGTTACTAATTCATCATGCAGCTCAAAGCATTATGGGTAGAATCTCTCTATTCTGATCCATCAACACAGTTTTACTGATGTTCCAGAATAATCTACTCCAAACCCAGCACAGAGCGGCTGAGTGAATGTGGTCTGGACTGTGTGGATGAGGCTCATTGTGTCAGAGATGCTGTAGAAGGACAGAGTTCCTGCACTATGATCCACAAACACTCCTATTCTACAACATTTGCTGATGGGCTTTACTGGGAGATTAGTCCATATATTATTGTGTCTGAATGAGTATCTGTAGGGAGAGCAGATCAAACTCCAGGAATGATCATTACATCCAAACACACACTCACTACCCCGTCCTTTCCTGCTGATGCTCTTATATGACACTGATATAGACACATATTCTCCACTCCACTCAATCTCCCAGTAACAGCGTCCACACACACTCTCTCTACACAACACCTGAGAATAAAAATCAAATCTGTCTGGATGATCAGGATACGACTGTTTCTCTTCCACATGTATCACTGTTCTGTTCCCCACAGACAGACTGAGTTCAGTGTTTGCTGTGTTTGGATCCATTGTGAGAAAACAGGCATCTGAACACAAAAACAGAGACATTTAGAAGAACAATCACTAAAGCTGTGTGTGTGCGAGTGTGTGTGTGTGTGTATGTGCGCGCATGTAGACGTACATTTCTGTAGTCCTGCTGTAATCCTGGATTCTCCTCCATGATCCACACTAGAAAACACACACAGAGTCACATTCAGTCAGTGAACACAAGCTTGTTGCCATGCAGTTGTTGGGGTACTTCTGGTGGTTGCTGTGAAGTTGATAATGTGTTCTAGTGATGGGAAGTCCGGTTCTTTTCCACGAACCGGTTCTTTCGGACAGTTCATTTCAATTAACCGTTTAAAAAAAACGGTTCATCGATTCTTTTACGCCCTAACGTAATGACGTCATTCGCAATGACATAATGATATCAAGTCTATCGTCCCGGGCCGGGATAAAAATACACATTCAAATATATAAAGTCAGTAATCATAACTTCAGTCTGTTAAAACATCATAATCATGATCTGAAAAGTTTACAATTAAGTTTTGCAACTAAGCACCCAAATACAGTAACAGGAAGTGATGTGCATACGAGGATGTAAGTCTTGAAGATATAAAGTAAATAAATTAGTTGTCAATAATTGATACTTTTGACTCATCCCTTTTCTTAAAAATCGTTTAAAGGCTGAAATGTGAAGTGCAGATCTTAAAAAGGTCTTTAAAGGTCTTAAATTTGAAAAAAAATCCTGCAGATACCAGGTTATTTTATGGTACCATTTGGAATAACTATATATATATTTTTTAATTAAGCCCTTTTTAACTGTCCTTTTAGGTTGTTTTGAGAATGTTCCGTAGGCTACTACTAAAAAAAGGACCTCTGTATATTTGTTTGTTGCAAATTTACAGACAATGCAATTGAAATGTTTACATTGGCTTGTCAGGGGAAAATTTCTTTCCACCGACGACAAAGTTTTCCTTTTGAATTAGCATAACTGCACAAGTTTTATACTTAATAAAATCTTTAAAAACAAATGACATTAGTTATACTTTAATTTCCTTCAATAAAAAGGAAATTGAGTAAGACGGTGTAAAAGGTGTGTGGACGTGGATTAGTAATCTGGCCCCGTGGTATAAAGGAGAAAAAATGCTGGCCCTCGTCACTATCAAAGTTGCCCATCCCTGATCTACACAGTACCATGACAGTAACATTAATTTTCTGTTTGGAAACTCAGCACCTGTGATTCAGATGTTTGAAGTGACTATTATATGAAAGGTAAGTTATACTGCTGTTTAATCATTTCTCTGAGAGTTTGTGGGTCCGTTTGGTGCATTTGTATGTGTCTTATAAGCTCTTGGCAGCTCTTTTTACAGTTTTACAGTCTCTTTGACAGGATGCTGATCACAGAAGTTAAGTGTTTTCCAGAGTGTGGTCTTTTTCTTCTTTCTATTCTTATGGTTGAGTGCGAGTAGGTAATCTTAGGGTAATGTTAACTAATTTACTGTAATAGTGATTCCAATATTTAACTTGTCAGTTAAAATTAGGGCTTTTTTGTTCTTTTATTTAAAAGTTGTTAATGTTTGCAATGGAAACTGTAGGGAGGTGGCTTCCTTTTTGTTGTATTTTTACTGTTTGCTCCTGCTTGTGGCCAGTTAGGGAGTTAAAGTACTGTTTTGTTGTTAATTTGTTTTGAGCTATTTAGTTAAGATTTTACTCATCAGAATAGTGCTCTTTAAATCCTTTATACTAGATTAAATGGTCAAATCTATCTGCTCAACATACTTGTGTTTGCAGTTTGGATCCTCCAGTTTTTCAGAGAGAAGCTTGACTCCTGAATCTCCTGGATGATTGTAGCTCAGATCTAGCTCTCTCAAGTGTGAGGGGTTTGAACTCAGAGCTGAAGACATATAACCACAGCCTTCCTCTGTCACCATACAGCCAGACAACCTACAAAAACATACAGCAACAGTCCACATCACTCGTTTTTTTGTTGTGTATAGCATATTGTGTGTTGTAACCTTTTTTTATTGAACCGATTTAATAAAAACAATTGTTTACATAGAACATAATTTACACTAATTTAGCTTCATCAGGAAGGAACAAACATTCCCCCAAATCATTGGACATTTGTCACAGTGTGGCTATGCTAATACGGTGCAAGACAAGGAATTTCACGAAAAGAGTCTTCAATCCAAAGATAATGAACACTCACAGGAGCTCAGTGGGAATATGCATCCACAAAATTCAAAAACGAGGCAGTACAATTAAGCTAAGGAAACTCAGAACTTATATACACAAAACACAGAA
This sequence comes from Sinocyclocheilus grahami, assembly GCF_001515645.1. Lineage (NCBI taxonomy): Eukaryota > Metazoa > Chordata > Actinopteri > Cypriniformes > Cyprinidae > Sinocyclocheilus > Sinocyclocheilus grahami. The sequence continues at coordinate 256,255 of NW_015506298.1, forward strand.
TCAAAACTGGTGAGAACTAATCAATTATCTTATGAGTAACCAAGGAAACCCACTAGTGGAGTGAATCAGGCAACACAAGGAAACCAAAACGGACTATAAAATTCTGGTGTTTGATCTCTTACACGGACAGTAGTGGCACAATACTACTCCTGAAATCTTATGTTGGCAAAGTAGAGAAAGAAAGAATCTAAGGATAAGATTAAAACATCTGGCACAAATGTAAATCCACATTAGTCATGTATGGCCAAACTGAGTGTAGCTGAGAAGCAATGACTCTACAGACAGTGTAGGGATGCTGAACACAGAGCATTTGCAGAAGAGTATTTGCAGAAAAGGACACAGAGCTGTGTCTGAGATATTGAAACAAAATAAGGAATGAAAATGAGAGAGACCATCAGCAAAGATGCAGGCAAAGACTCAGGGTGTATTCACACCAGGAAAGTCCGCTAGTTCTCTTGCTTTGGTCCATACCAAGTGCAATGTTGATTTTTTTCTTTGTTTGGTGTGGTTTGCTTTCATACTGCCCTTTTTGCAAGTGAACCAGAAATTGTAAACAACACCACACATGTGCTAAGGTCATCCATTCATTGGACAGAAATTCTCAAGGGTACCAGAGTTCGTTTGGAACCGGACCGAGACCACCTCTTCAGCTGGGTCCCGGGTGCGGTTGTTTGGTCCGCACCCGAGTGCGATTGCTGTATTCACACCTGCCCAAAAGATTCGCACTACAGGGGGAAACAAACTTGTGTTTGATTCAATTGAACCAAACAAGACAGGTGTGAATACACCCTTAGAGACATAGGCCTGAGACACACTAGACGGTTTTCAAATCTTAGACAATTTTAAAACTGTTTGAGACCACAGAAATAATGACAGTTCCAACCAATTTTTAACATTTTAACCCTCTGAACACACACTAGATCAGGGCTGGGCAACTGCGGTCCTGGAGGGCCACTGTTCTGCAGAGTTTAGCTCCAACCCTAATCAAACACACGTGCATGTAGCCTTCTAGTGATCTTGAAGACATTGATTAGCTTGTTCAGGTGTGTTTGATTAGGGTTGGAGCTAAACTCTGCAGGACAGTAGCCCTCCAGGACTGAAGTTGCCCATCCCTGCCCTAGATGATTCAACCAGACTGTAAGACCGCACATTTGTTGATTGTAGGAACGATTTCACAGTGACATGAGATCTCACGGAGACTCGCAAGATCAAACGTGACTAGAGAAGAAAAACACATGGAGGACAATTGACATTGTCAGCGGGCTCTGTTTGTGGCTCCGTTCTGTTTCACAGTGAAAAACAAAGTATAAAAAAAGAATATGGGTAATATTCCTTCTTAAAACTGCACTTTTGTGGCTGCCAAGTTTCAGATATAGAAGCACGCAACATCCGGTAGGTGACGCTTGCTCACTCTCATTAGCTATCATGGGTATCATCACATCAGTGGCAGCCCTATCAAGTGTCGTAAATATCAAACATTTTTGATATTTACTATTTGGGATTGTGGTGGCTCCGATGCGATCAGGAGCAGTAAAATAATCGTAATGACACCACACAATAGAGATTTTTTTGGACAAAAAGTCAGTTGCGACAAGCCTAAAATCAGGCCACTTCCCACCTTTCAGGGGTGTAAATCGGGGCCAAAATCAGGCTTAAAATCTTCAAGTGTGTGACCAACCTTACATAAGTACAGCAGGACATAAAATAAAGCAAGTGCATGAATTGATTTATGCGGTGTTATGGGTGTGCAGAATATGACAGGTCATTAAATAAATGTTCTGTTTGTTGTTAGGAGGGTTAAGTGGCTCAGTTTTGAATGTATTAAAGTCTCTTAATAGATTTAGCCAGCAAAAACAGATACAAAGAGACAGAAACGAGATATACCCACATTATTTTTCAACGCGGAAGAAGAATAACAACATGCAGTAAATGGTAAACTACAAACCAATGTGTTCATAATTAAGATAATACATTAAAGTAATATGGTAAGACACAACATTTTGCCATATCAAGCAGCAAAAAAGCTGTTTTGTACAGCTAAAAATGGCTGGAAGCAGATGACACCTGAAGCCAGACCCATAAAATTTACAAATGGCTGTTTGTACAAATTTAAAATCTTACGGGGGGGAAAAAAGTGGATAGATATGGCCTATTCCTGGCAGTACTTCTAGTCAGGCATGTGATCTTGGCATTGTTTCAAATCTGCCTTTTATCACAGTAGAAGGAAGAATCTGTTTATCATCTATTATCAGTTTAACCCGTTTACACTTCTAGTAGCTGCCAATGAATAAGACCTCAGTCTTATAAAAAATGATGTTGCTGTTTTTTCATTCACACAGTGAGAAAGAGCTGCTGCAGAGGATGCAATATCAGGCTTAATGCTGACGTAAATGTGTATGAAAATGTCCTGATAATCTGAACGAGGGGTTGCTATTAAATAACACCACATGTGGAAAGTTTTTAATTTCAAAGTAATCAGGATTTTGTGGACAACAAACAGATGCCTTTTGCCTTTAAAACAACACTACCTGTGGAGAACAAGATGAATATCAACACACAGTAACCCTCATGCAGGAACTGCTTTGCTCTTCCTCAATCTTTTTTATCAGATAAATTCCTTGCTTCATGTTCCTTCATGTTCTTTTAAATGAGTTCAGCTGGCAGTTTAGTCAAATGAACACTGTTAAACATGTGAGAGTATCCAACTTTTGTGAGAATAACATTTACACTGGAGTTTCAGAAGTTAGTAAGCTAGTTTATATAAGGTGAATGATAAATAATGGTGATTGGCAGATTATTTATTCATTCACGTATGTATTTATTTATTTTGATGCTCTACAGTAGTTATATTTGCCATCTGACACACCCAAACACATTAAATTAGGGTTGTGCGAAATTAGATTGTGAATGATCAAAATCATTCACTGAACCAAACTACAAGTGTGAACGCACCCTTATATTTGCACTGTGGGCAGTACCATTAGCACGGGTGTGGCCAGGGACAGTTTTACATCATTTCTGGAAGCTGTTTTATACTGCGTGGACTTTGATAGTAGTTTAAGTTACACTTTATTTTAAGGTGTTCTTGTTACAGTGTAATTATACATTTAAGTACTAAGTAATATGAATGAATTACATGTACTTACTATATGGTTAGGGTTAGGATTCGGGTTTGGCTTAGGGTCACTTGAATGTAATTATGCATAATTAATCATTATTATAATAGTAAATACGTGTAACAAGGACACCTTAACATAAAGTGTTACTGTTTTTTAACACCAACATTTTTCAGACAAAGTGCCATCATTTTTATGATTATAACTGTGCTAAATTTAAGGCAGGTTCTGACTGGCCATCAGGAGCAGCGGATGAAATGAAAAACTGTTGGCCTGGCTGCTAATTTTGCTCGCTGTCCCACTCGTTTTATCCATTTATGTCCCATTCGTTGTATCCATTTATTTACTTATTCGTTATTACTTTATACTGTTGCATGCCTGATGCACCCAAATAATTCTGAAATTCTAATATCACCAGTTACTGTTATAAGTGCACTGTTAAAGCTTCCTGTCCTCCTATTTATTTGTTTTTCTTGATAAATAATTTTGGTCACCTTTAGATATGAGCTTGTGATGCTCGGCTACATCTTGAGGGAAGCATATAGTATCGCGATCGCGAACGACCCCACCCCCGCTGGACAGTCGAGAGAAGATGGACGCGACAGCCTTGAAATCAGATATTATTCACGCACTAAAAGCAGACATCTCGGAGGTGATAAAATCCGAACTGAAAAGTGCTCTTGCCGATGATTTCAGTTCCCTTAAAAATGAAATACAAGCGGTTCAATTGGAAATAATAAACAATAGGGTGGCGATTCATTCTGAGATAGACCAAATGAAAGCTACGATTAAAGAAGTGCAAGGCGGGCTATCAACGTGGTCAGACGAAGTGACAACCTTGCAGTCTGTGGTATCCGATTTGAAAGCAGAGGTGACTGTGCTGAGAGGAAAATGTGAAGACATGGAGGGAAGGATGAGAAGGTGCAACATTAGGATACTGGGGGTAGCTGAGATGGATGGATCAAGTTCTACTGTGTCGGTTTCGAGGCTACTGAGAGAATCGCTACAGCTGGAAAAGGATGTACTCGTTGACCGTTCGCACAGAAGTCTTGCACCAAGAGGCCCAGATAGGAAGCCACGCGCCATCGTGGCTAAACTTTATTATTACCAAGACTGTGTCGAGGTGCTGAGATGTGCACGCAGTTGGGCCCCGCTCTGAGATTTAACGTGGAATCGATCGTCATCTTTCCAGACTATACTGCAAGCGTTGCCAAGGCCAGGGCAGCGTTCACGGAGGTTCAGAAACTGTTGCGTAATCGTCAAGGCGTCCGGTTTGGCATCCTATTCCCAGCCCGACTACGCATCTCTCATATGATGGTAAAGTAAAAGAATTCACAGATGCAGATGAAGCGATGAGCTTCGTCAAGAAGAACATCATACCTACAGAGACTTGAAAGTAACTGAGAGACTTGAGTTCTGTGTATACACGTTATTTCAATTTAAAACTTGCCCCAGTGGAGCAATAATTTGTTTATATTTTCTTTAGCTCTTGCCATGGGGGTAGGATTGTGTTACTCAGTCATGCTCAAATGATGTTCTGACTCATCTCAAGGGCAACTTTTGACAGGACGATATTTATTTAAATAGTTTTGCTGCAGATGTTAATATCACCAGTTACTGTTATAAGTGCACTGTTAAAGCTTCCTGTCCTCCTCCTATTTATTTGATTTTCTTGATAAATAATTTTGGTCACCTTAAGATATGAGCTTGTGATGCTCGGCTACATCTTGAGGGAAGCATATAATATTGTCATTGCTTTTGTCATTGTCATCAGGCTTATTATTATTATTATTTAAAAAAAATTTATTATTATTATTAATACTGTCTTATGCAGCAGAGTTTATGATATGATATAATTGCACAATGCACTGTTTACCTTAACATGGAGGGTTTGGCGGGAGCCTAAGCCGTTGGCTCTGAAGAGTTCCTTAACGCAAACACTTAATGTGTGGATTTGCTTTGGAGGGGTATTGTGCTTATCTTGTTCTTGTGGGTGTTAGGGGGACATCTGACAGATGTCCGTTTTAATTTTCATTTGTTGCCATGTTGTGACTTTTATGTTTCATATATACAATTATTTCCCCTTAACATGATTGACACTAATTCTTCCAGAGGGGTGGAGGGCTCCTCAGTCAACTTCATGAGTTGGAATGTTAAATCACTTAACAATCCAGTGAAACGTAAAAAGGTATTTGCACATTTCAAACAACTTAATGTAGATATCGCATACCTCCAAGAGACCCATCTATGTACAACGGATCATTTTCGACTTTCGAGAGGGTGTTGGACAGGACAGATATATCACTCCAATTTCCATTCAAAAGCTAGAGAGGCAGCCATACTTATTAATAAAAACACACCATTTACTATGATTAGTGTAGAGGCTGACCCATCAGGGCGTTATGTTATTGTGGTGGGGCAGCTTTATTCTTTACCAGTCATCTTGGCTAACATTTATGCTCCAAACTGGGACACCACCAATCATGGTGGTGACACAAATTGTTTACTCTCCCCTGTCTTAGACCGCAGTTCACCCAAAAAGACCTCCCTGTCTAAATCAGCGCATTCGATTTCTTAAAGGGGTCATATGATGCTTTTTTAAAGATCATTACTTTTTGTATTTGGTGTAACAGAATATGTTGACATGCTTTAATGTTCAAAAAACACATTATTTTTCAAATACTGTACATTATTGTAGGTCCTCTATGGCCCGCCTCTCTTAAACGCTTCGTTTTCTACAAAGTCCCTCCTTCCGACAAGCGCAGTCTGCTCTGATTGGCCAGCTGACCCAGTGCATTGTGATTGGCCGAACACCGCATAGCACTCGTCGGAAATGTAACGCCCCTTACCATAATCGCGAGCTTCATCTTTCAAAATAAATGTAAAGACAGAGCCCGAAAGGGGACTTATGGTATTGCCTACGTATGGCGGTTTCGCAATCCTACATCCAGAGAATACTCTTTCTTCTCCCCTGTCCATAAGACCTACTCCTGTATAGTTAATTTCTTCCTGGATAAAAGACTCCTTCCCCTCGTTACTAATTGCGATTACGGAACCATAGTAATTTCAGATCATGGTCTTCTAATTATGAAAATGTATATCCCTAACATACAGTCCAGTTACCGCCCTTAGAGACTCAACTCTCTGCTCCTTTCAGAAGAAGCTTTTACTAAATTAATCTCTTCTGAGATTACATCATTCCTTGAGATCAATCAAACACCCGGGATGTCTTCTTTAACTCTATGGGAGTCGCTAAAGTCATACTTACGGGGCCAGATAATCTCATATTGTGCAAATAAAAATAAAAACAATTCTGCACGCCTTAAAGAGCTGATGGATGAAATACTGAAGCTAGACAGGCTAAATAGTCATACACCCTCTGCAGATATAATGAAAAAGCGTATATTATTGCAGACCGAGTTTGATCTCCTATCAACGCGGCAGGCTGAGTATCTCATCTCTAAGTCACGGCATGTGTTTTATGAACACGGAGAGAAACACGATGGAAATTGAAATGATTTATTAATGTTCTTTTTACTGTTTTATTAATCTACGTTTTAAAACATGAATTAAATAAGTAGCCTTAAATTTGTCTATTTATATATACATTTAAAGATGATTTTTTTAAATGTGTTGTTTTATTGTTTTATTAAACTACATTTAAAAACACTAATTGAATAAACATCTGTAGGATATCAGACCGAATCAGACAATCTAAGATTTGGTCAAAACCGAGTTGAGGCACGAGGAGTCACAAAAATTCCACAGAGGCCCAAGACAACAGGATGTCATAAATCAGGCATTAGCAGTGATCACAAGCTTCAAATTGACTTCCCCCACTTCACGACAAAGAACAGACTGTCGGAAATTCCTTACAGAACATATCCTTACGTCCACAGAATGCCAAAGAAACGTCATTTCCATGTGAATATGCATCTAAATGACACTAAAAGGACTCGAGCAACTAACCATTGCTATATATCTAACCCCATATGTTTTAATTTGTCCATTTAAAAGTGGTTTATTTATATACATTTTTATGTTTAAATTATTAAATTGATAAATTGATTCTTCATTTTATTTTTAAGTGGTTCTCTTGGTCCTCCATATGCATGAGCTAGCATATGCTCATCTTTGAAAATGCAGAAGTTTTGCTGTTTTTTTTGTAATTGTTTCAGGCCATTTTGCTATTTCAATCTTAATACAATCCATATCTACAGACATCTGTATAAATAAGAAAAATTAAATGTCTGCAAATGATGTTTTTGTCTTTTGATTATTGAGAGCAGATGCAACATTTATTGACAAAATTCAATGGTAATTTATTTTGGTAACATTTGGTTAATAATTTTATGGAAAACCATTTACCTCAGAATCTCCAGCTGACAGTTTGGACTCTTCAGTCCATCAGAAAGCAGCTTCACTCCAGAATCCTGCAGGTCATTGTTACTCAGGTCCAGCTCTCTCAGGACAGAGTTTGATGATTGTAAAACTGATGACAAACTCCCACAAGACTGAGCAGTGAGATTACAGATGGAAAATCTGAACAAGAAAAACAGTAATTGCATACAGAATAAATCTTAGCAGTGTGATTTTAGTAATTAACAATGCAAAAAAATCAGTCAAGTATATGAAATTCAAACCTCAGAATCTCCAGCTTACAGTTCTTCAGTCCATCAGAAAGAAGCTTCACTCCGGAATCCTGCAGGTCATTGTTACTCAGGTCCAGCTCTCTCAGGACAGAGTTTGAGGATTGTAGAACTGAAGACAAACTTTTACAGGACTGAGAAGTGAGATTACACCCATACAGCCTGTTAAGAGAACAAAACAGTCATATTTATGTGAATTTATCAGATAGGTTAAGAAGTTGCTGTTAAGAAGTTTAGGCCATGGCTGAATTCTTTTGGCCACAATCTTAACCTGGCCTTCACAAGCACAATGTCAGCCAAAAAAGGAGAGGACAACCAGGGCCATGGGGTTGTGTCAAAATTTAGTGGTTGCATTTGCCCACACCTGTCCAAAAAAAGAAGAAACTTCGTCAAGAGCAAGAGGCCCTAAACCTACCAGTGCACAGTTTGATACTAGTGAGTTGATTTCCTTTATCTATTCCAGTTAGAGCTGGGCTAAATCAAAAAACTACATCAGCTGAGTGATGATCCTGAATTTGACACAAATCCCATTATAGCCTAAACCTTTTTAATCAAAGTTATTAAAAATTCTTGAGAATTAACTAAAGTGTATATTTTATTTGTAATTATTTTTTAAATGTTATCCATTGTACCTCATTGCCTTCTAACAAAACTAGCATTTTTTACATTGTGGGTTTGTTCTGATGGGTCTAAAATGAACCAGATTATTTTATTTTTTTTATGGTGACGGAATTCTGAATTTGACACAAATCCCATTATAGCCTACAACTTATTTAATCAAACAGTAACTCAAAATGCTTGAAAAATAACAAGTGTATATTTATAATTTAAAGTATATTTAGATTAGATTTAAAATGTAAAAAAAAAAAAAACATACATAAGAAAATTTTATTTCATTTAAAGAAAGTACAGAGGTAGATAACATAAAAGATAACATAAAAAAACAGTTATGTAATATATGTATATGTAATATAAGTCTCAGGTGTCCACAGAATGTTTCTGTGAAGTTTCAGCTCAAAATACCCCACAGATAATTTATTATATCATTTTGAAAATGCCTATTTTGAGTGGAACCAGAAACACGCTGTTTTTGTGCATGTCTCTTTAAATGCAAATGAGCTGCTGCTCCCTCCCTGTCCCATTTTCCAGAATAGGGCTGTGCCTTTACAGCTTGTACTTCAGATACTCTGCCAAAAACATGTTTGGTTTTGATTATCATGTCTATCGCGCTGAAATCATGCGTTTTAAAGTCACAATAGTTTAAACTTCTGATATATGGTTTTCTGAGCGCACACATCCAAAGCACACGCACAGAAAGCAGCTGTTTTTATGCATATTTCATGAGTTAAATATATTCTGAGGCACAGTTATTGGTGTTAATCTGGCACCTGGTGCTAATTTCCTTAATTATCTAACAAACCATATTTAACTGACAGCCTAACTTTCCGGTTTTCACTGATTTTGCAAGATGGTGAGCCGTTCTAAAGTGACTGAAACTTTCCGAAAGGAGATTGTCCAAATGAAGGCCAAAGGAATTACCCTTTCAGCCACTGTAAGAGAAGTTGGTTGTTCCAAATCTGTGATTTCTAGAATATTGCATGTTAACAATGTCCCTAACTTATTCAAGTCCCCCAAAAAGGCTGGTCATCCACGAAAGACAAATGCACAAGAGGACAGTGTAATACGGAGAATCTCAATGGGTAATCGGTTCAACACTGCAGCTGGAATTGCTCGCAAGTTCAGCACTGAACAGGGTAATGATCTGTCTCGGCATACAGTGTCTTGATGTTTAAGAGAATTTAGACTAAAAGCCCACTCTCCAGTGATTAAAGCTCTCATTAGCAGAAAGAATCAAAAGGCTAGACTAACCTTTGCTGAGAAGCATGTTGTGAGAACAGAGAAGAACTGGTCCGAATTTCACTTCAGTGATGAAAGCAAGTTTAATTTATTTCAGTCTATTTTCAGTCAGACTGAATCCAAAGTGTGTAAAGAAGTCAGTGAAAGGTGGAGGAGGAAGTGTCATGGTTTGGGGGATGTTTTCTGCAGCAGCATGGGCCTTTTATACAGATACATGGCAGAATAAATGCAAATGTTTATCATAACCTCCTACGGCAACAAGCAGTTCCTTTCCTGCGTTCATCGCCCAATCAGCCTGCAATTTTCATTCAGGACAATACCCCCTATCAGCTGAAAACATTGAAATAATGAAATGACCAGCCCAGAGTCCTGATCTAAATCCGACCTAAATCTCTGGAAAATCCTTGGGGACAAAAAAAGTTATGTCACCGAACTAACACAACATCTAATTTTGAACGATGAAGATTACATTATTTCTGAAAAGAATCAAGTGTTCATAAATCTTTATTTAATTTTGATCACTGTAGATCTAAAGCAAACTGATTCTATGTAAACAGTGACAATTCTAAAAGCTGACATGTTGACAGAAAAAGAAAAGTCAAAAGGGGAAAGAAATGTAAGAAAAATAAATTTATGATGCATTAAAAAAAACAATTACTCCATGCATTCATTCAAAACAAGAAAAAATAAGTTTTACATTTTTTATTCTCTTGTTTTTTCACTGTGCCAACAGGATTTCCCCTTGCAATGGGGAAGCAAACAAAAAATGATACAGAAAGTTTTGGAGAAAGCCCATGCAATTAAAGGCTGGGATACACCAAGCAGACTTCAAAGAACTAGCAGCATTGAAAGCCGATGGTATTGTTGCCTTGCGTCGTCAGCGTCTGGACCAAAGAGCTGCGCTTGAACACACAGCATAGACTACAGCCGACATCTGTCTGTTGCCTTCATTTACTTGCTCGTCTCCCAACTCTCTCTCCAGCTGCAGACCTCGCTGAACCATGCCCCCCTCGTCACATACCCCCACCCCCTGGAGAGGAAGTCAGCCACAGCCATCTGTACACCCGGTCTGTGGACCACCTAGAATTTAAAAGGCTGCAAAGCCAGATACCAAAGAGTGATCCGACCGTTGGTATCCTTTATGCGGTGGAGCCACTGCAGAGGGGCATGGTCCAAACAGAGAGTGAATTCCTGTCCCAGAAGATAATATCGGATAATGAGGACAGCCCACCTGATGGCCAAACGCTCCTTCTCTATGGTGCTGTACTTAGTCTCTTGCGACTAATGTACAGCACCGGCCGCTCCTCTCCCTCTATCTCCTGGGACAGGACTGCACCCAGCCCTCTGTCCGATGCATCAGTCTGCAACAAGAAGGGGAGAGAAAAGTCAGGAGAATGTAATAGTGGTCCGCCACACAGAGCAGCCTTTACTTGGGTAAAAGCCTGCTGACACAGTTCTGTCCACTGGACTGGATCTGGTGCTTCCTTTTTAGTGAGATCAATCAGAGGGCTGGTGAAGTCCGAATAATTAGGCACAAACCTTCTATAATATCCTGCCAGCCCTAGGAACTGTCTCACTTCCTTTTTGGTCTTAGGTCTCGGACAAGTTGCAACCGCTGCCGTCTTACTAATTTGGGGACGCACTTGTCCGCGACCCAAGTGAAAGCCTAGAAACCTGACCTCCACACGCCCAACCACACACTTCTTTGGGTTGGCCGTGAGTCCGGCCACTTTCAGCGCTCTCAGAACAGCCCGCAAATGCTCCATAATGTTTCATTGCTATAGATGATGTCATCTAAACAGGCAGCGGCATATACAGCATGGGGCCGGAGAATATGGTCCATGAGTTGCTGAAAATTGGCCGGCGCCCCGAACAACCCAAACAGAAGTGTACCGAATTGGTGCAATCCAAATGGTGTTGTGAAGGCTGTCTTTTCTTTAGATACAGGCGATAAGGGGATCTGCCTATATCCTTTTGTTAAATCCAGTGTCGAACAAAAACGAGCTGTGCCCAGCCGATCAAGCAATTCGTCAATTTGCGCCATTGGATATTTTCTTAAGCTGGTTCCCCTGTTGTACAGCCGGCTTTGTTTGTCCTGAGCCTGTAACAAATTCTCCATAGATAGCCGCCCCAAAGTATGGAGTTTTGTTCTCGGATCCATTACATATTGAATTTAATTTTTACTTTGAGAAGGTCCGTCCTGCCAAGTTTCTCTCAGGACGTCTAAAACCCCTCGTGGCTGATGTCCATAAAGAAGCTCAAAGGGGGAAAACCCCGTAGAGGCTTGCGGGACCATTTCTCCCAATTTTTGGCATCCTTGTGAACGAACTTACGAATCATGGTTTTTAAAGTGCGATTAAATCGTTCCACCAGTCTGTCCGTTTGTGGGTGATAGACACTACGCGAACTGTATGAATTATTGGGCATTAAGTCCATTCGCACCAATGTACAAGACATAAATGCCGTGCCTTGGTCAGAGAGAATCTCTCTCGGAATGCCCACTCGGGAGATTAATTGAAACAGTGTGTCCACAACACTTTTGGCGGAGATGCATCGGAGCGTCACTGCCTCGGGATAGCGCAAAGGCGCTTTTGGGGAGGCCGGTGGATTTACCAGCTGACATTCACGACAAGACACACACCACCTGCGCAGGTTCTCACGAATGCCCGGTCAGTGGCACTGGACCCACTCTGCTGTCTTCTTTGGCAGCAGAGTGATGAACTGCTTCAGTACCACACGGTCGGTGATGTGCTTGACGTCGCTTCCCTCAGCCAGTAGCTATTTGCAACATGAGTCCCGGAGTCGTTTTGCTATCAAGAAGGGTCGGCCACTCTCACCCAGGCAATGTTGCCTGGGGCTTCGACCCGCTGGATGATGGCTCTTTTGAGGTCGTCGAAGACCAGGAGTTTCTGTACGGGCAATTGCTGAGCAGCCAACTGCGCTTCCCCTGACAACAGCGGTATCAGGCGCATCGGCCATTGCTCTTGTGGCCACCCACCGGTTTCTGCTGTTTTTTCAAACAGATCCAGGAAGGCTTCAGGGTCATCCTGAGCCCCCATCTTGTTCAGCGGCAGGTGGGGGGCCGGGGTCTGCTGAGCTGCTGCTTCTGCCCGAACCTCCCGGTCCATCCAGCTCCGGAACCTCTCACAGTCCTCCTGTTGTGCCTGGATAATGCCCTGGAAGCGACGCTCCTGGTCACGCCGCATATCCAGTAACGCTTGGTGTTTTTCTTGATGGAGGACCGCGAGGGATGAGATGACATCCGCAAGGTGACATGACATGGCGTACTTGTCGGAGTTTGCATGATGGCGGCGGCTCTCCTGCTTCCTTCCGGAGTTTCGGCACCAGTGTAACAAAGTCAATGATGAAGAAGGAAGAGGATGGGGTCAGCTTGACTGCTGCTGGTGGACTATTTAGTCCCTCTCTGCCTACCTTCTCATTCCCGGGTCTCTTTATGCGGTCTCTCCACGCCAATTAGACACAGGTGTTTATCATTTGCATTTTACCCACTTACTCACCGCTCGTCTCCCAACTCTCTCTCCCGCTGCAGACCTCGCTGAATCACGCCCCCCTTGCCACAGCATTTTTTTGGGGAGGGTTATCAGAGCCACTCATTTTGTGTATGCCATTGTGGTACCCTGACTGGACGCTGGCATAATATATTGACCTTGCACTGCAGCTGAGTGGCTCTGCTCTTACTGTGGAAGCTGTAGAGGAGCAGCACAGCACTTCCGCAGTAACCCACATAACAGAGCCTCTCCACAAAATGACTGCCAGTCCAGAGACTGTTCACAAAATGGCTGCCATCCCAGAGACTTTACACAACATGGCTGCCGTTCCAGAGTCTCGCCCCGTCATGGCCGCTGTTCCAGAGTCTTGCCCCGTCATGGCCGCGTTTCTAACTTCAACAGCATTTGCAGAGAATAACTCTAACAGTTATTCGAACAACTCTAAAGTGTTTGTCTAGGTGTCAGGTATGATGCACACCTTTTAGATCTTCAAATGCTATTTAAGTTAGAAACGTGTATACCAATGTCGTACGCAACTTTAGAGACTGTCCCTAAATTTGTGAATATTGTACGTCCAATGTCAAGACAACTTTATGCCAGTCTTATCGATTAAACACTTATTCATCAACATATTTGAACATAGTGATACAGTGAAAGTGAAACCTCAGTATTTTCAGTTGACAGTGTGAACTCTTCAGTCCATCAGACAGCAGCTTCACTCCTGAATCCTGCAGGTGATTGTTACTCAGGCCCAGCTCTGTCAGGTAGGAGTTTGACGATTGTAGAGCAGAAGACAGAGTTTCACAGCATGTTTCATCAAGACCACAGCCATCAAATCTGCCAGATGTTTAGCCAGATTATTTTATGATGTTCAGTGTCTGCAATAACTTATTGTACTCTTCATAATTGGGACATGGAAATATTTCACATAGTATTTTCACATTTAATTATTTAGTGATGTAGAACAAATGTTTGATTGAACAGCAGTCAATAAAATTACTCACAGGGCTTTTCTGCAGGATCTCACAGCTGGAACAAGTTTCTTGTGGTCTGCTTGTGATGATGTGAACCTCTTTGGGTTGAACTCATCCAGCACCTTCTCTGACATCAGCAGTATGTAGGTCAGCACTGTGCACATTGAAGATGAGAGGTCTCTTCCTGGATGTGCATCTGAACTGAGGTATCTCTGGATTTCCTCATATAATGAATGATCCTTGAGTTCAAGTAAGCAGTAGAATAGGTTGACTGAAGCTTCACCTGAGATACCATACTTATTTTTTACTCGTTTAATGTATTCAGTTGTTTGTCTGATGCTCTCTGTGGTGTCTTCAGTGTGTGTGATCAGGCCTTCGAGCAGATTTTGACTGGATTCCAGTGAAATGCCCATTAGAAACCGCAGGAACCAATCCAGATGTCCTCTCTCACTCTTCATGGCTTTATCAATGGCCTTCTGCAGTAACTCCTCCAATGTGACATTTTGTTTTGGCTCATCAAAGAAAAACTGAAGTTCCTGCATGTTCTTGTTCAGGTAGCAGAGGAACACATGCACTGCAGCGAGGAAGTCTTGAACACTCAGATGCACAAAATAGAAGACCTTCTTCTCAAAAATTCCATATTCCTTCTTAAAGATCTCAGCGATCATTCCTGTAAACTCAGAGTCTTTACTCACATTAATGCCACATGCTTTCAAATCTTTCTCATAGAACACAATGCGTTCTTTCTTCAGCTGTTCAAATGCTAGCTTGGCTAACTTCAAAATCATTGTTCTGTTTGAATACAAAAGCTTTATACATTCTCTTTCTTCTTGTTCATCGTACTTCTGGTTCTTCATGTTCATCTCAATCAGCAGGAAGTGAATGTACATTTCAGTGAGTGTTGTGCTGATGTTCTCTTCATTGTTTTCAATGAGAATATTCTCAAGTACTGAGGCCGTGATCCAGCAGAACACAGGAATGTGGCACATGATGTAGAGACTACGAGACATCTTAATGTGTGAGATGATTCTGGAGGCTTGAGTCTCATCTGTGATTCTCTTTCTGAAGTACTCCTCCTTCTGTTGATCAGTGAATCCTCGCACCTCTGTGAACAAACCTACATACCGACGAGGGATCTGATTGGCTGCTGCTGGTCGTGAGGTCACCCAGACAAGAGCTGATGGAAGAAGATTCCCTTTGACTAGATTTGTAAACAGCACATCTACAGATGATTTTTTCTCAACATTGTTCAGTAGCCTACTTTTAAAATTCAGAGACAGGAGACTCTCATCAAGTCCATCAAATATAAATGCTAGCTTACATTCCTTATATAATTTTGATTTCTCCAGATCCTTCAGTTCAGGATAAAATTCCAGCAGAAGCTCATGGAGACTGAAATCTTCATTTGTCATTAAGTTGATCTCTCTGAATGGAAGCAGGAACATACAGTCTATTTCCTGATTGGCTTTTCCTTCTGCCCAGTCCAGGATGAACTTGTGCACAGAGACAGTTTTTCCAATGCCTGCGACTCCCTTGGTCAGCACAGTCTTTTTTTCTTTGTTTTTCCTCAACTCAGTAAATATATCATTGCATTTGATTGGTTTGTCCTTTGTTTTTTTGCTCTTGAAAACATCATCAATCTTCAGAATCTCATGCTCTTGATTGACATCTTTCATATCTCCCTCTGTGATGAACAGTTCTGTGTAAACAGCCATGAGATCGGTGTCATTTTCTTTGTCGCCCTCAAAACTATATTCTGCTTTCTTCTTCATGTTGGTTTTGTGAGTTTTTATAAAGTGTTGGAGCTCTATAATTAAAAACAAATAAATAAAATTGACAAAAAGCATTAAACAAATTTGACATATTTTTCCATATCAGCATTATCGTCATTATTAATTACTAGTGCAGAGAGATTAAATGAATACTGCTGAAAACAACTATGTATATCCCTAACAACTTGGTTTAAATTTTTTTACAATTTCTGAAGTTTTTTTTTTTTTTTTTGTGACGTGTGACGTGTTTTCTAAAAGTTTAAACTGTTTTAACTTTGCATGGCTTTCTATACATCTCTTGTGTGAGATGCGAGTGCAGCAGTCGTATTTGTCCGTCTAAAAATGCGCCGAATATGCGTTCTGTGTGAATGGCTTGGTTTCAGTTTTAACCCATTCAAGATATTCTCCACATTGAGCTTCTATATTTCGCTAATATTTTGAATGCATAACACAGCAGCGGCGCATCTAGTGGACTAGACTAACAAAACATTAAAATGCAACGTCACTTACATCACCGCATCTCGCGCACCACTGATGACGCTCCCTGATGCACACCTAACATTCAAATGCAAATGTTTATTTTAAATTCGACTAATGTTCATTCTTTATTCACAATCTCCTCATCACAGGCAGGCACAGCACTCATTTCAGCATGTGTTTGTGTTTGTGTGTTGTCCGCGTCACTCATAGCACGTGCCTATATCATGCGCTATATCGAACATTTTTTATATCGATATCGAAGAAGGTGTACAGTTGATAAATATCGATACCGTTTTATCGCCCAGGCCTAATTCTGGATATACTGTTTTCAATTATGCGTCATTTGGGACCCAGCATCGCTTAGAGCACAGGTGTCAAACTCAATTCCTGGGGGGCCGCTGCCCTGCAGAGTTTAGTTCCAGCCCTGCTCCAACATGCAAACCATGTAGTTTTCAAATAAGCCTAAATGACTTGATTAGCTGGATCAGGTGTGTTTAAGTAGGGTTGAATCTAAACTGTGCTGGGCTTTGGCCATCCAGGAACTAAGTAGGGCTGAATCTAAACTGGGCTGGGCTTTGGCCATCCAGGAACTGAGTTTGACACCCCTGGCTTAAAGCCTTGCATGGCCGGCGTGGGTCTCACGATCACAAACTCGCCAGTTCTGAGTTTAATCAGAGGATGCAGAGTGAACTAATACCTTTAATTCGGCTGCCACAAAAAGTACAAAAGTATACAAAAAGTGTAGCTTCTTTAGTCACACAGCTGCAACTTGCTAAGTCAGTCATAGGCAGAAATCAAAAGGTCCCACATGATGTACCAGATTCACTGGGCCTTCAGTTTGACCTTTCCTGGATGCAGATTTGCTGAAATACCAGATTCCACTTAATCTACTGACTTAATGTTTAGCTACTTTCACTTAAATACCCAGACCAGAATCAGTGGGGGATTTAGGTATGGGCGACATCTTGCCAGGGGCGGCACGGGGTGCCCGTACAAGAAAAAAAGAAAAAGATTTCGCAGTCGGGTTTACCGCTCATTTGCATTGCATATCAGTGTCATGTCAATGTGTGAGTCAATTAACCTGGTCGGGACTCGGAGTGTGCTAGCCTAGTCTCTCACTCAGGTACATAGACTGAGCATCATCCAACTGCAGGGTAAGGCTAAAAGTATGCTAATAACTAGGCAAATAGTTATTATAGAGCAAGAGGGAGAGGGGGTTCAGGATAAGTGAGGGGAGAAGATTGGGCAAGGAGGTGTCCTTTGCAGAGATCCACAAAACTCACCAATCTGGAAAGAAGATCTCTTAGAAAGAGCAATTACATTCTTACTAATAAGAATTCAATTAGAGAGCTCTACAATAAAATTCTTACTAGATGTGCAACACCAACATCTTACATCATCCGCCCGGAGCTGCTTCTGTGTACAACTGTTGGCGCACGCTACATTAAAGTGATTTTTATGTTTTGAATATGGATATTTTTCATACAAAATCGCATCGATTCACTACAGGAGGCCTTTGTTTACCCCCCGGAGCCATGTGAGACACTTTTGTTATGGATGGGCGCTTTTTATTTAACTTATTTTGCACTGATGCATGCAACACCCGCTGAGTGGCATTAAACAGCTTGAAAGATCAAAGACAATTTTTTATATAACTCCGACTGGATTCGTCTGAAAGAAGAAAGTCATATACACCTAGGATGATTTGAGGGTGAGTAATTGATTGGCTAATTTAAATTTTTTTAACTAACGCTTTAATTAGGTGATATTTTGCTGAGTGTGTTTTTGTGCTGGAACTGTGGCTGGTTTTGGACAGTAGGTGGCAGCACGACTCTGTCTTACTGAGTGATTCATTTAAAAACACAGATTCATGCAAGTACGAAACATGTTTCTCTGAGACGCACAACAGTTCTTCTCAGGCTTTGTTTGGAACTATTTTGTTGGTGAAACAAAAACAGACAATATTGTGTCCAAAATGTAACTCACTTGTATTAATTTCTTGGTTGTTGAACTGCATAAAATCAACATCACATTCACGATCATTCTCGTGCGCTGATGTTTGGAAAACAGCACTCTTGCTTGTGTGACATTACTTAATTATATATGATGTTATAAATATAAAAAACAAATACTCATACAGGGATATTTTTGCCCTCACAAGTATTGAGCCATTCTAACTGCATTCTAATAAGCTTCATCATGCTTCTGTAACAGTACAGGACCCAGCCTCAGCATTATTGTGTGAGTGGATAATGAGAATAAAACTAGGGCTGAACGATATTGGAAAAAACTCACATTGCAATATTTTTTTTTCTGCGATATACTGTATATTGTGATCAATCAGATGACTTCAATAGCTCTATTTGGAAAAAAATTATAATTGGGGTGATTTTGTAGGCGAGTAAATCAGAATAGGAAATAAACAAATTACAAGCATAGACAAATAACCGAACAAAGATACAAATGAAATAAGCAGTGCTTTATATTTTTCAGGTAAGTCTAACAGTATTCAGGTACAGAAATTGAATAATCAAATGTAAAATAACACTGCATAGTTTTCACTATAAATTAAATCTAATAAATCTGTGTTAAAGCTACAAAAGTGAGTTTTCTTTGTGTTTTGTTGTTTGATTAACGTTCATGACAGAGAAAGCAACAGGAACATTAAACTGCTGTGAACCAATATACTGTTACACATCCATTTTCTTTCTCAATTGTTTCCCTTCACCTAAGCCATAAGCATCTGTGTTTACAAGGATACTTGCAGAGCACCATATTTCAGGCACAAATAGACGCAGAAGTGAACAGAAATCAGTGTTCACGTGCATCTGCATGGCTCTCACCGTGTCTACACTGGACGCGAGCGGTGCAGCGCGACAAAATACTATAGAACCCATTTTAATCAGTGATGCTGTGTGACTGACTACACTGAATGTGGCGCGGCACGACAAATCCCTTTATGACGTACTGACACAAGTAAAATATCAGTAAAATATAACAACCAGTATACTAAACATCCGGCACATCCTGCGATGTGACTATAGCAGATGCGCACATCGCGATATCGATGCTAAAACGATGTATCGTGCAGCCCTAAATAAAACCCTTACAAAGCTTAACAAAAACAGGTATTTTACAACCAATAATTAAATATGCATATTGCTGAGTATACATTATGCATGTTTTCTGTGCAAGTGTGAATTCACCTTTAAAAATAACTTACAGTAGCTACATAGACTACCTATATTTCTTCTCTGTAAAACATAATCATTTTATAATGCTTTTAATCAATATATAATAATACTTAAGAGATCATTAGAGACACAGCGCTGCTATTCATCATTAAGAGCTGCTTGAATGAACAAGCTGCTTGAGTCCCCATTTCCAAGATTTATTTTTGGCGTTTTTGCCTTTATTCTGACAGTGTAAGTGAATTGGGGGGAGGGGTGCGGGATCGGAGGGGGTCACGAGCTCACGAGACTCAAACTCAGGATACCCGTAGCGCAATGGCATTATCTACGGACTGCCCACAAGGCTATCGGGACAGACAGTGAGCTGTTTTATGAATATGCATGAGGCGCAATTATCATAATGAGGTCGCACTGAAAAGAGAGCTCTACAATGCAATTGTTACTAGTAAGAATGCAATTCCACAGCTCTTTAGCTACATTCTTCCTAGTAAGAATTACAGTTAGAGAGCTCTCTAATACAATTCTTACTAGTAACAATTAAATTAGAGAGCAATGTAATTGAATTAGAGAGCTCGGCAATTGCATTCTTACTAGTAACAATTCATTGCATTTTTACTAGTAATAATTTTTTGCATTTTTACTAGTAAGAATAACATTTAAAAGCTCTCTAATTGGAATTGTTACTAGTGAACATTGAATTAGAGAGCTCACTAATTGGAATTATTACTAGTAAAAATTGATTTAGAGAGCTCTCTAATTGGAATTGTTACTAGTAAGAATTCAATTGTAGAGCTCCCAAATTGTAATTCTTACGAGTAAAAATTCAGTTGTAGAGCTCTACAATTAAAAACGAATGGAAGTCAATTGGGACATATGACTAGGGAAAATTAATTTGTAGAGCTCTCTAATTGGAATTGTTACTAGTAAGAATAGAATTAGAGAGCTCTGTAATTAGAATTTTTACCAGTAATAATTGAATAAGAGAGCTCTCTAATCATAAGTCTTCGTGTGGACGGGCTTTTAAACTGCTCATAATATGCTGATTAAAAGTGTAGGCTACATGAAAAAATTTAGTCAAAAACCTGCTTTGCACTGTCAGAGTCATATATGATAGGTAAAATAACTGATACTTTCGCAGAAAACAACAGTGCTGCAAATATAACGTATTTTGCCGCTCACCGTGTTTCTGCTACTGTTGTTAAAATAACCGCTGTTAATGACTCTAGATAAAAAATATTATATAATGCCAAAATATAATTACAAAAAATTACCCTGTGCACTTGAGGTGTGTACAGCTCTGTTATTTTGACACACTGCTAATTTTATCTAGAAATGGTAAATTGGTGCTACCGTTGTCATTGTCGCGCGCCGCCATTTGAATATGCCTGCAATATAAGATTTTTAATGAAGGCTTTTCTGTAGATTTGTATAAAATCGGCTGCTGATGTGACTGGCTCTGTAATTGCTGCTTGCGGTTATATTTTCTAGTTTCCATTTACAGGCAGTGTGTGTTAATTACCCCAGCACTGCTTTGAATCAGCTTCAACAGGGACAAATGTCTTCATATTGCCCTCAGCCTGAGCTGTGAGAAAGAGAAATACTCACTGGAAAACATTTATCACACAACAATATCAGCAGAACAAAGATGAAAAAAGGTTGAAGTCAAAAGTAAATATTTAATCATGTTGCAGTCATGGTGAATTAAATGTTACCTTGCTTATATTCATTCTCCATCTGTTCAGCCAGATCATTCTGGTTCATCTTTCTCAGGATGCCGACCGTGATCTTCGAAGCTTCTTCTTGTCCAAAACACACCACCATCTTATCCACGGTTTTTAACCTATCTGCATTCTCCATGTCAGACTTTGATATACTCTCATGATCTTTCTGTAAGTGCCACTGAAACTCCTTCAGTTCAGCTTCTACCAGTTCCTTCAGTGAGTTCACAAGCAGCTCTTCAACAGACACCATCATCCTTCACCGACTCACAGCTGCAGGACATGAAGAAAAAGATCTGAAGTACTTTCACTTATAATAACGGGACGTAAGATGTTATTTGGATTATGAAGCTGTGTGCGGAGACAAATGAATCATCAGAATGTTGTGTGAAGCAAATCTGCTGTAATTACCTTAAAATATTGATTAGTTGCTTTTAGTTTTGTTAAATAATAATAATAAAAATAACAATAAATAAAAAATCTACTGATGTACACAATGCATGAAGATGCAAATTGACTCTCTGACAGCAGGTGGCGCTCATGAAACAGCAGCAATACAGCGTTTCTTTGGTTACCGCTGTAAACAAAGCAGTGCAGCGCTTAAAAACTCTACTTTAGCAGGCATTATATGAGTAAAATAAAAAGAATATGCCACTGAAATTTTTATTAATATAGCCAAACCGTTAATATCAAACCAATACTTAGAATTTTTTCCCAGTATTTTGAGCATCATGAACAGTGAGAAATCATTTTTAGGGATGCACCGAAATGAAAATTCTTGGCCAAAGCTGAAACAGAACAAAATGAAACTGTTTTTCAAGTTTTTTCCCATGTATTTTGACAATTTTTTTTCATCATTGCATTAAATTAAATAGCCAAAATGTGCTTTTTACTGTTTTGTCTTGTTTCTCAAAGAAAAAATTAATGACAAAACAACAATTTAAAAATATTTAACACTAAACATTTTTTAACATTTTAGCAGACATTATACCAACAAAGCACAATTTAAATTAAAATAAATAAGTTACTAAAATAATATTCTTTGGCGATCAGACCCCCTTCTTAAATCAGGCATGTATTTTTTACTGTAAAATTAAAAGCAGCCTTGCTGAGCAGAAGAGACTTAAAACATTAGAAAATTGTACAGATCCCAATTTGAACACTATGTTAAATGTTATGTTATGTGTATGTTATAATAAATGTATTAACAGAGCTGATGTAATTATTATCATTATTATTGTCTTACTTTTTATTTTATTTTACAGAAAAGCAGTAAAATTACAATACTAACATTTATGAATGTTGGAGTTCTTGCTTTTTGTCAACTTTTGTTTTTGGCGGAAACGCGCAGGAAGACCTCAATGTTTCTTTTTGTTGACAGCAGATTTATAAATGAGTCTCATTACGGATACATCGCACGTATTGCATTGTCACATGCCTTGTAAAAATTCATAAAAATGTGAACGAGCAACTGATGAGTAACACTGTTTCAGCGCAGATTTTCCTCGCACTTTGGACTTTGAACCCTGGTTAACAAGCAGATCCACCGCGGGTTCGTGCAGCGCTGTCAGAATACATACAATTCATGCGTGCATTAGAAAACATAACGTTCTGCAATTTATTTACTAATTGTTTAAGGCCATTCCGCAATTTCAATCATCATACAGTAACTAGCAACAATCACCCCTTTCTCTTCTCATCGAAGACATGCGATGCAGTACTAAACAGTATCTCGCTGTCTGTGCTTGTAATGACTTTTGTATCTTTCTTGGACAGTTTAAATGCTTCCACACTGCTGACATGTTTGTTGCATTATAAAGAGTGCGCACCTCTCACTTTACGCTGGTTGCTATTTGATAGCGTCACGTCAATACAATTTATTCGGTCTTTTCGCTTATTAATTTCGGTTGCCGAACATTCTGTGCAACCCTAATCATATAATAATTGACCCGACAATGTATTTTTTTCTTGGAAATACGTCTGAAAAAACGCGGTCGTCTTATATTCATTGTCTAGACCAGGGGTGGCGAACGTCGGTCCTGGCGAGCCGCAGCCCTGCAGAGTTTTGCTTCAACCCTAATCAAACACACCTGAACAAGCTAATCAAGGTCTGAACGGTTATTAGGAAGCTACAGGCAGGTGAGTTTTAATTAGTGTTAGAGCTGAACTCTGCAGGGCTCTCCAGGACCGGAGTTCGCCACCGCTGGGGGAGTACCCAAGTGCAGGTCTCTAGTTTGAATTGTTCATTAATCTGAATGGTGACATCTGGCTTGGTGCAGTGCAGGAGATGCAGACCACTTCTCATCTCAGAATGCTTTTATGATGTTAAAATTAATTTTAACAGTCAGTTATGTCTTAAGGGATTAAGAAACTTTAATGCTGTCACACATAGCATAGAGCACAGCTACGTTTGTGGATGCTCTCTTGTCTGAGCACAGTGGAGATAGCATATTTCAATTATAACCAGGAATGTTGTTCTTTGGTAAGGCGATTGGTGAGGGTATTAACAGAAAACTGATGCACATTAGACTAATTTTTAAGTCCATGAGAGGGGAAAATGATGCTCAATCCATTAATCTACGTAGCTCGTAATGTCATTAGCAGAGTGCCCTGAAGTATAAGAGGGTGTCTGTAATGCACATCATCAATTCTTTGTCTGAAGAGATGTGAAACAGGCAGGCCCTAGGCATGGTAAGGGGACGCAGTGTCTAATTTCCATGGTTACATGCGTAACCCAAGATGTTCCCTTTTAAGGGAATTCACACTGAGTCTTCTAGTGGACACTTTTAGGAACGAAATACCAACTATGCCATGCCTCGATGCATGTCTATCCACCTGGTGAGAGAGCACCAAAAATGATGGCAAACATATACCGATTTTATAGGGGGCACCCCAATGATGCCCTGGACAGAAAAAAAATGGGGAACACAACTAACACAAATAAGGAGGGACATCCTCTTTAGCCCAGTTGGGAACACAACTTCCTGAAACAGAAAATTCCTTAATAATTAGTCTAAAAAGAAACTGCTTAACCTTTCATTTCAAGGGAAATTAAAAATGAATCCGCAGGTATGACACAGAGACATGCACTCATAGATGTGCTTAGCTGCTAGCTATCATAAACAGTCCGCTTAAAGGGTTAGTTCACCCAAAGATGAAAATTAGCCCATGAATTACTCACCCTCAAGGCATCCTAGGTGTATATAACTTTTTTCTTTCAGACGAATCCAGTCTGAGTTATATAAAAAATTGTCCTGGCTATACCAAGCTCTATCATTGCAGTCAGCGGGTGTTGCAGTGCATCAGTCCAAAAGAAGTGAAATAAAGCGCATCCATCCATAATAAAAAGTGCCTCACACGGCTCCGGGGGGTGAACAAAGGCCTCCTGTAGCGAATTGATGCGTAATAATTAAAACGTAATTATCAATTTAATCTAGCTTGGGCTCACTGTTGTACATGGAAGCAGCTCCGGGTGGATGGCGTAGGACGTCGGCTTTGCGCCTGCGCTGCTCAGAAGAGATGAACGCAGAACCGCAGGGGAGAGATGAAAACAAAACAACGGTCACGAATTAGAAGTACAAAATGAGGATTTGTAAAGAATAATGTTGGAGGATTTCGATATAAGCCAAGAGGAAACAGTTTTTCCTTTCCTAAAGTAAGGAAACTTTGCTTCCTTTGGTCCTGTAAACATACAATGGTTTTCACGAGACTCACTGGCGCATGTGCAACGCCGACATCTTACGTCATCCTCCCGGAGCTGCTTCCGTGTACAACTGTTGGCACAAGCTAGATTAAAGTGATTATTACGTTTTAAATATAGATCTTTTTTTTTTTAAAAACGCATCGATTCGATTCGCCTTTGTTCACCCCCCCTAATTTTAATTTTTGGGTGAACTATCCCTTTAAGAGTGGTAACAAGAGGAGCATGAACTTAAACTTTCTACTCCTTTCATGTCCCACCCAGTGGCATAGTGGATGGGCACGCACTGTAGGAGGGCCCCGCGATAACCTCCCCGTGCTGGGGTGCGTTGAAAGACGATGATCATGTATTGACGATAGCCATTGTTAAAACATCAAATATTGGCAATAGGGGTGACCCCGAATAGTCGACGATTCGATGCTTAGAAAGGAGGATCCTGATTCGACTACCAGTCTAACAGTCGAATATTCGCGGGGTGTTATGATCATGCCATTTTGGCTATATTGGGGTGCAAACGTCTGATTTCACATAGGCTATATATTACCTTATTGGGAGAAAACCAGTAGTTCTATTATGATAATGCTGTAAATAAGAATCTGAAAAGAAGCTTCAAATAAATATTTTAACGTGCGTGAATAAATCCAACCACCCCTATAGATTTAAGTTTCACTTTCCGTAATCCGTGACGACAGACGAGCTTCTTGGCGGCAGGGATTTAAATCTTTACTTTACTTTAATTATCTCTTCAGCGCGCAGTGCGAGCAGGACAAACAACAATGCAGAATATTAATAACTATGACTGGGACTGTCATACACAAAAAATTAACAACGTTTTATTATAATAGTGTTCTTATTATAATGTTATGAGTTTAGTTGCCGTGTTTCTGCACGTTGTTGCGTGAAGAATGCATCCACAAAAGGAGTTCATTCAAAGACGCGCAGACACGTTCAGGTGCATTCGGGCCCTTTTTTGCAAAGAGCCAATAAGTCGTAATATTAACGTTATGTTGTATAAATAACGAAGCGTATTCTATATGAGATAAATGATGAGTTAAATACAATTGATTAAAAACTTGCTATCAAATGCGTCACTCTACTGGTCATCTGCAGCGCGTGCAGCTCAAAACAGAAATGCAGAACATTAATAACTACTGTCATATACATAACGATATAATGAGAGCACTATTGTAAAAATTTTTTTTAATTCTTAGGGTTTCGCTGACGTTTAATGTTAACGATCTTTTAATTAAAACATAAAACATTATTTTCCCCCGTTTGTATCTACGAGGCGTCCGTTACACATTTTACCTGTGTGTTAACGTTAGTAATTACCAAGAGTCAAGTCAGACATTCGACAGTCATAATGTATTTTGCCCCGCCCCCAAACATGTGATTCGACTATCAGTCAACTATCGGCAAGATTAGAAAATTCCGATTCGACTATGAAAATCCTTAGTTGGGGACACCTTGTGCAGGTAAAAAATGGCTTGGGCGGGTGTACAAAGTTTGGGCTGGTTCGGGGTCAGTTTGGCGGTTTTCAAACATATAAATTGTATAGGCTTGTTGTTTAATTAACAAACAAGCCCAAGTATGTATACTGCATCCAATCAGTCATCACAATGTAACTACACACACACTGCAGAGGCGCTGGTCCTGATATAAACGTCGACAGCCGCACTTATCACGAGGGCTCAGCAGACACGTTATGATTCATGCAGGGCCGGCCCAGGCTCTGCTGGTGCCCTAGGCGAGATTTTAGATTTCCGCCCCGCCGCTAAAAAAATTCTGAAAATGCAGAATTTTCAAAACATTACTATAATATAACGCAACATAAATACTGATAAGTATTAACATAAATAAGTAGAAAATAAATTGTGATAATAAATAAATGGAGATGTTGACGCTCCTTATAGCTATTTTATGAGTGAAACCTATTGAAGAGACCAGACATGAGCTACTCCCACAACTACGCCTACAGTGACAAGTACTTATTACAATAAAGAGAAATATGAGCAAAAGTCTAACAGACAACAAAATAAAGGCAACATTTTGTAATTTATTTGTAGATGTTAGCCAGCTAGCTAGCTAGTTAGTCTAATTAGCATACCCATATATTTCATTTCATTGTTGTGCATACAGTGGAAAATGACATGCTTAAATTGAATTATTTTATTTTATGAATGCTAGATTATAGTCCTAGTCATGGTCTTTTTCAAAAGACATTTAGACACTTTTTGGTGAATTAAAAGCAAAGCAGTAATGTAACGGAAATTAAAACAACATTAAAGAAAGCTTAAATTTATTTGAAAGAAAATAAAGTAAAATTAAATAAACAGTTAACTCAAGCAAAAACGTTCCACGGTGTCAGTGTTACTAGTTAAGATGTTCTAAAAAGGCTATTTCAAAATAGGCTACTACATAAACATCACAAGTTGTTAACTTGTGATTTTCACCTCTATACTGATATATTTTTTCTGCTCCTCTTCTTTGTGTCGCTTCCTGCCTTGTGCCCCTGATCATTTTCTTTTTTCACTTTTTCACATTTCAAATTTTTTAGAAATGATACTTTAAGAGCACATAGATGGCAAAACTATTTTAACCATGTGCGCCATGCATAATTAATGCGTTATGATTATGTATTATAATTACGCCACGACGCCGAAAGTGTTTAAATTAATCCAACATGACACGTTGTCAAATCTTATGATTTTTCGTTGATGTCAATTTTATTTTATTCGAACATTATTTTAATCAGTTCGATGATCGATCAGTACTAAAATTATGTTAATTGTCAGAAATTATTTTGCTTAATATATGTGTGTAGAGCGCACAATGGTCACAAAAGGGCGCACTTTCGACCAAAAAACAACAACCTTTCGTGCAGTTGTACAAGTCATACTACATTCAAAATTAGATACAAGTAATCACAATGCCTAAATATAAGTTAAGAGTGGGAGAGTGACTCAACTCTCAAAAAGTGAATTGTAAAGTGAGATGACATGAAAGCTCAATCACTGCAACTCCGAAATCAGAGCACATTTAGATGAAATTAATCAAAAACGAAACTAAATATGTCGGTTTATACGATCCTGTCTTTTATCTTTTAAACGGTCCAGATTGATAAATCCTTGAAAACTGCTATCGGTTAATTTCTTGATTGCAATTTTGACAGTGTCTGCTTGTATATTTTATTCATGTTTGGTTGCCTAGTTCTCTTTAATGTAGGCTATTTGCCCCGATTTGATCCGTTTACCTGAGAAATTTATCCAATGTTATATTTATATTATTTTGTTGTCATTATTTTGTTTTAAGGAGTTAAAAATTGTCCTTTTTCAACCTTGATTTACATATTTCATCACATTATTTTGACAGCTAAAGTTTTGGGTGGTTTTTGGGTGAGTTTTTGTGAGCTTTTGGGCTGGAAATCGTCCATCTAATCTGGCAGCACTGTTTAGCAGGACCAGACGTGAGAATGAGAATATCAGTAATCTAAACTCTCATCTGCTTTATTTAATCAGTTAAAATGAAAGGTTGATTCTCAGGAAACACTGATGAACTTAGAAGTTGCTTTACAAGATTGTAAATATGCTTTGAATGTTGAAAGTGTGTCAAGTGTCAGTCCAAGATATTTATATTGTTGTGGTGTGTTTGATTGGACAGTGATAATTGTCCACATTAAAATATGAATTTGTGTGGTAAATAAAAATGAGTACTTCAATATGTGCGAGTTAGGATTCATCTAGGTACATAGGCTACAGAGAGTATTTTTGTCATTCTTCAGTAGGCTGTGATTAGTTCTATCATTAATCATTATGTCATTTAAAAATGGATGAAGTCACCAGTTTAATGGGTTCACACCTTGAATATGAATGAATGAGACGAAAGGTGTCACAGTCTTCTGTTTGGGTCTGAACGACTCTCCCAAAGTGTCCATATTATCATCAATGGTTACTCAATAGATTTAAATGGGCAAACAATTTTCAAGTCAGCAACCATTCAACTCATCCATGCTTACATCCTTTTGAAAAGTGTTATGCCTGGACAAGATCTTTGTAGACCCTCTGTGTTGCAGTATGTTTTCCATTAATAAAGGCAAGAAACAATAGAAGAGTTTGAGAACTAAAACAAGAGTTAACAAGAAAGTTCTAAGAGAACTTACATGAGTTAAAGTGAGATTCATGCAGTCCTCAAGTTGTTCCCAGACATGCTCAGCCCTCCTGGAATGTGTTGAGTATTTGGTTTGCAATGCGTTACCCTGACTGGAAGTCAATGTACTGAAAAGTTAGTCAGGATGTAACATTTTTATATGAATGTTTTAACAGACTAATCTGGATGGAAATGCCACTTCTAAAGATTTGTTATTTTGTCTCCTTCCTGACTTTCTAGGGAGAACAGGGTGTTATGTTCAGGCATGCGCCTGGTTTGGGGCTAAAGTGCCTGTACAACTGTGTTCATGTCGACGCCTCAGTATGGTCTGAATTATAGGTATGTTAATGTCTCACATCTTCTAAGCAGGGAGGTGCCGGGGCATCTACATTCCACAGTTGGAAGAAGAAAGATGTTTGGGGAAGTAGGGGAATGCGGGGTTAGTAACACACACTTGGTTGAAATATTTCCACACATGCTAGCATAACAAAATGTATGACATTTACTAGTTGCCATATCAACACTATATAGAGAAAAAAGTGCCCCCAAAATAAAAAAATCTTTTGAAGATATCACTGAACATTTGCTTTACCATAGCAAAAGTACATTTCTGACTGAAG
>NW_015506298.1:286154-302691 GCF_001515645.1 Sinocyclocheilus grahami
TCTCCGATTAAGCAATTAAGGTGCTTTATTGTTGGATGTAATAATGAATATATTTACTCCCGACATCTGAGCTGCTGAAGACGCAGAGGATTAAAATTACTTTCGCTTTGAAGTGAATGCGCCACTCCCGATCAGCCTAAATGCATCTATGTTCGCTCGAATCATTCGTGATCCAGCCTCTTCTACAGAAGAAGTGAGTATAAGTATAATATTGAAAATTGCCTTTCCTAATAATGCGCTAATTAGCAAGTTTCAGGATGAATGCTAAAGTAAACAGTCTCTCTGAGAGCAGCTAGGACGAGAGGGGCGGGGCCAACAGAGCTCATTAACATTTAAAGCAACATGGACTATAATGGCTTGATAAAAACAGAGCTGATTTTGACAGGTTTAAAAAGGTGTTTTTTACACTAACATTGAGAAATTTTAACCAAAGTATGATATAGACTTTTAATTAAGACCCTAAAGAATCATATCAATCCGATGACCCCTTTAAAATGAGACAAATCTATTATTTTAATCTCCAATCTGTTATTTAGCAGGTTTTTTAATGCTTCGAAACCAGCAGAACACAGCAACAAGTTTTAAATTCCAGCTGCGCAGATGGTGAACGTTTAATGTTCAGAAATTATTATTTCAAGACATGTAAAGCATTTTGGCTGGTTTATGTGTCTCCTGTTCAGCGAGAGCTGTGTGTGGAGGGAGGGGAGTGTTGTGTTCATCTCTTGTGTTTTTCTGAATGTGATTCTTCATCTGTTTGCCCACATTGTTTTGAACTGTGCTGTATAAGCTGTGTTGCGATCAGGGCCGTCCCAAGCATGGATGCAATGTGTTCATTGTCAAACTCCAAAATTAGATTATTTTGAATAAAAAAAAAAAAACTGCATTATTTTATTTGAAAACTCCTACAAATGCATATTCAATAAGGTCAGGCGAAAAAATAACTGTGTCCACACCTTTAGTAAATCCTGACGGTACTATTTTAATGGCAAAAGACGGTTTGCACTGGCGCAAGCTGTTAGTGAATCTGGCCCTTAATGACTTAGGCCCTGTCCACACGAACACGGTTATTTTTAAAACCGCAGCTTTTTCTATGCGGTTTGGCCGTTCGTCCACACGCAAACGCAGCACCAGGTCACTGAAACCGAACATTTTTAAAAAGTTTTTGGCTTGTGTCGTCGGAGCCTACGCTGTTAACTCCACTTACTGGAAACTTTTTCAGGCTTCTGATTGGCCAACATGGCTTTACGGTTGAGATTATATTGCCACCTGTTGGTTTGGCATGCTCTTGACAGTGCTTCATAGCATGCGTTTGAGTTTTCATGTGGACAGAGATTTTTTTTAGAACGGAAGGAAAAACTCAGTTTATAAAAATACCCATGTACGTGTGGACATGGCCTTAATCTTAATAAATGGGTCATTGAATCACTGACTTATTAGATTTGTTCAAAAACGCTGATTCATTCATAAACTAAACACTGCGCAGAGGCTCAGCTGTGACTTTGATTGTGCTCTATTTCGTCAACGAAAATAGTTTCAAACAGTCAATAGTGTTCCTAAAATGTAATTCACTTAATATTAACTTTTTTATACAATCAAAAATATATAAAACATTGAATTTATACAACAATCACATTTGCAAACCAGGGTTTCCATGGGTATTACATTTCATTCAAAAAATGGTTTTGTTCATAAAAAGTCTTAGGGTGTTTTCACACATGGCCTGTTGTTTCGGAACCTGGCGCGTTTCCCCCCTTAGCACGGTTCGTTTGGGCATATGTGAACACGGCAATCGCGCTCGGATCCGCGCCAAAACAATCGGTCCGAGATCGCCTGAACGAGGTGGTCTCAGCTCGATTGAAAACGAACTCTGGAGCGGTTCGGTTGTAGTGAGAAAGCAATCCGATCCAACGGACCAACGAACCAGGCTATATCACAATGTATAATGGGTAATTACGTAAGTTCCGTGAAAAGCATTAGCTTTGTTGTTTTGCTAATACCTCAAAATGAACCTGTGAATGTCTGAGGGAGAGCACGTCTTTGCCATTCAAAAATTAAAGCGCACTTTTTTGTTTTATAATGCTGTCTTATTGCTCTTCTTTGTAGTATGTGCATTTTAAAAATGTTTTCCCAATCAATCCTGGACTCCTGCTCAAAAGGATAAATTATTATTAACGACAGCTACAAAAAACCCAACAATAAGCCCGCGAAGCTGTTATTGTTCCATTCTGACAGATGACAGCTGTGACAGCTCAGTGGAAGCCCGGAAAATAAACCGTGGAACTTTGACCAATGAGAGAACAGTTTACTCGCGCATGACTTGTATTAACAAATTTGGTCCGTTTAGAAACTTTGCTGTGTGAAGCGAACCGCACCAAGAATAAAAAGCAACATTGTAATCATTTGAATCCGTTTCGGAACAAAGCAATCGACCTACAGGTGTGAAAACACCCTTAAATTGTACAAGAAAGTTTTAATTATGATTTCAGGAGGTCTTAAATTTTGGCATGGAAAGACCAGAGTTGCGATATGGCTTAATGTGATGATTTAACTTCAGAAGGTGACAATTTCATTACATACACGATTTGAAACACGAGCGCTGCATGTTTCAAAGTCCGGTGCTGCGCTGCTTTGCGTTCTGCTGTTACCAGGGAAACCGTTCTATTTTTGCCGTTCCGAAAGCATTATTTCATCATATAGCATATATATATATAAGCATTATATATTCATATACTGTATATAAGCATTATATAGTCAATCATTTCTCTTTCAAATATGCATTCTGAATAATAAATAAATATAAAATATTGAACAAACTAAGAAAAAGCAGTACGGCAGGGCAAGGCACGGCAAGACAACAGCTGATTTCATTAAAGGGGTGGTTCATTGCGATTTCACTTTTTTAACGTTAGTATGTAATGTTGCTGTTTGAGCATAAACAATATCTGCAAAGTTACGAAGCTGAAAGTTCAATGCAAACGGAGATATCGTCTTTTAAAATTCTGGCAGTTTAATGCCTACAAAAATGTAGGGACGGTAGGGACTACAACGAGTTACTTCCCGGTTTCGTGACATCACAAACCTAGATAAACCGGGAGGCGGGGCCAAGATGGCGCCTGTGTGAGTCGTGTTGTTAGTTGCTCTTAAACGTTTATGTGCAATTCTTGATCTAACTTGTCCTCATGTGAGTAAAAATGGAATTAAATGTTATTAATTTGACAAAGTTAAGAACCCTTATTATTGGATTTTTCTTGAAGATGATGGGTGTTTCCTATACGCACTTTCTTGGAAATTAACCTGTAGTTGCTATTTGAGAAGTTACTGCTCTTTCTATCAGTTATAACAATTCGGTCTCGTCATAAAATTAGTTTTCCTCATCACAACAAATGGAAGACGCTTTAGCAGTGAAACGTGTGCATGATTACACAACGTGCAGGAGGATAAAACTGCTCTTTCAAAATTACTACCTGATACTCCCACTAAGAGTCCACAATCGAAGATGCGACGCCACACTACAGAGCCATCAAATGCAGTTCTCTTGGAAGCAATTGAGAAACTAGGGAAAAAACAAGACGATTTTTTTAGAGAAATTAACGGCAATTGAAAACTCTGTCTCATGTAACTCAAACCGCATCGCTGAACTCGGAACTATAATGGATGCGATCTCTTGATAAGGTCGATCTTGCCGTTACCAACTCCAGTGTGATGAAGGATCAAGTTACATCACTAAAGACTGAAAACAAGCAACTCTTAATATATTAAGATATATGTTCCAGTCTCTCGTTGGTAGATATTCATAGATTCTTACATAATGACTAATTAGTTATTAGTAATTAGAATTCATTAGTTTAAATCTGATTTGACACAAAAATCGCGTATTGATTTTTGGTTAATATCTGATAATCTGATTTCTTCTGTTAAATCATGTTCTATTTCTAATGCACCTTTAACTGATCACGCAGGTATCACGTTAGAAATTGCTGACCTTAATTATAACTTATTTAGGAAACCAGGGTATTAGAAATTAAATACCTCTTTATTACACAATTCTAATTATTAGTTGGGTATTAAAGGCATAATTGATTCTTTAAAAAAAAGACTAATATTTCTCATACCTTAAATTGGGAATTGTTTAAATATGAGTGTCGAAAGGTCTCTATAAAATTTTGTAAAGATCTTTTAAAGTCAAAAGGATTACAATTTGAATCTATATTGAAAGAAATTAACCGTATTACTTGTCTTGCCAATCCAAATGATGCAGAGAAAGAAAGATTATACCTATTAAGGGAACAATTAGACTCCTTTTATATAGAAAAGGCTAAAGGGGCCTTCATTAGATCTAGGGCCAAATGGCTAGAAGCCAGAGGAAAAAAACTGCATACTTTTTCAATTTGGAAAAAAAACAAGCCGAACTTAAAACAATTTCCCCTTTGTGTATTGATGACACGGTTATATCAGATGACAAAATAATTTCTAAATTTGTTTCAGACTTTTACCAAAAATGATATACATCATCTTTTAACCCTGATTCAAGTGATTTATTTTTTAACAAGATACAACTCCTAGTATAAGTATAAATAGCAAAAAAACTTGGTGAAGAGGAGATGTCATTGAAAGAATTAGATGATATCATAAAAAAACACCCTTTAACAAAAGCCCAGGACCCGATGGTTTACCTTTTGAGTTTTACAGGAAGATATTAGAGAGTTTATTTTGAATGTGTTCAAAGAGTGTGCAGCAAATAGAGAACTTACAGAATCTATGAAACAGGGAGTAATTACACTAATTCCAAAACCAAATACAGACATTTTGCACTTAGATAACTGGCGCCCAATCACACTGCTTAACTCGGATTACAAATTGTTAGCATCTCTATATGCCTATAGGTTAAAACCATGCTTGGAGGAAATCATATCTGTCACACAGTCTGGATTTATGAAGGGAAGAAATATTTCAAACAATATTAGACTGGTGTTAGACCTTTTAGATTATTCAGATTTGGTAAATGAGGAAGCTCTTATTTTGTTTTTAGATTTTTGTAAGGCTTTCGATACCATTGAGCACAATTTCATGTATCAGGCCCTTAATTATTTTGGTTTTGGCCCAACTTTGACAAATATGATGCACACACTCTATAATGATATTTCAAGTAGCGTTTCTTTATCCGGTGGTACGTCTTCTCGTTTTGTTATCCAAAGAGGCATTAGACAGGGATGCCCTGTTTTTCCCATTTTTATTTTTATTAGTAACTGAAACTTTAAATCTTTACACTGTGCATTGCGCCCAAATTAAAGGTATTGAGATAGGAGATTTCACTTTAACTATTAGTCAACTTGCTGATGACACTTGTTTATTTTTGAAAAACAAAGAACAGGTCCCTGTTATTCTGGAGGCACTCAAACTGTTCTCTGATGCCTCAGGTCTATCTGTGAAGCAATCTAAGATTGAGATTATGGCTGTACACCAACGAGAAGACTTGTGTATATCTGTAATACAGGTTAAACAGGTAGTTAGATACTTGGGTATTGTAATTAGTCAATCAGCCACAGAGAGACTTACAGAGAATTTTTCGCAAAAATTACAAAAACCAAGAAATATTTTTAACTGTTGGCTCCAAAGAAAATCTATTCAAGGTCGTGTATTGATTTCCAAGGCTGAAGGGATCTCCAGACTTGTATATCCTGTATTATCTCTTTACGTAGATTCTAAAATGTGTGCTGCAGTTGACAAAATTGTCTTGCCTCTCCAGATCAATTTAAATACAGAGTATATTAAAAGGAAAGCCATAATCAGAAGTGTATCAGAAGGAGGACTAAATGTTTTAGATTTTGACACTATCAGTAATATATTTAAAATTAATTGGATCAAGCACTGTCTTTGTGAAAATAACCTTCCATGGTTTCTTATCCCCAATCTAATCTTCAAAGAATGTGGTGGTCTTAATTTTCTACTTGCTTGTGATTTCAAGTGCACTAAACTCCCAATTAAGTTGTCTAATTTTCACAAACAAGCTTTAAATGCGTGGAAATTAGTCTACAAACACAATTTGTCTCCCCATTCCTGTGTTATTTGGAATAATCAGTATATATTATTCAAAAACAAAACCATTTTTTGGAACGATTGGTTCAACAAAGGTTTACTTTTTGTTACAGAATTGATAAATCAGTCACGTGACCTATATAATTATAATGAATTTGTTAATTATCTTGGGACAAATGCATCTTCTGAATAATATTTAAAACTCCTTCATTGTATCTCCCCGAAACTACTCTATCTTATAAAAAACGAAAAGATGTATAATCCTGTAATTGGTTCTCGTCCTAATCTGACTGTTGGGGGCCTTTCCATTAGGAATAAAAAATGTAATAATATGCATATCAGAAGAATATTAACCAAAGAAAAAAGTGCTTCACCTAAGGCAATGGTGAAGTGGAAACAGGATTATCACTTCCTTGTTTTTAATATGTGGTCAGATATAAATAAATATGTAATTCCTAATAAAGTCAAAGAAACTCACTTTAAAATAATAAACAGATACTATCCATGCAACAATTTTATTAGTAAGTTTAAAGAAGGGTTTTCACCATTATGCAGTTTTTGTAAAGAAGAAACTGAAACAATTGTACACTTATTTTTCAGTTGTAATTTTACCAAATTATTTTGGTCCCAATTTCTTTGTTTCTTTTTGAGTTATTTTACAAGTTACTGTAAAATACTCTTACTGTACTGTCACTATAACTGATGTAATGGTCTTGTTTATGGATTGTGATACTGGTTTATGAAGGGTTTTCACCATTATGCAGTTTTTGTAAAAAAGAAACTGAAACAATTGTACACTTATTTTTCAGTTGTAATTTTACCAAATTATTTTGGTCCCAAGTTTCTTTGTTTCTTTTTGAGTTATTTTACAAGTTACTGTAAAATACTGTTACTGTACTGTCACTATAACTGATGTAATGGTCTTGTTTATAGATTGTGATACTGGTTTATTGGAAATGGATAATATAATTAAACTTCTTATTCTATTAGGGAAATATTATATACATAAAGCAAAATGTTTATCGACTGTACCAAATGGTAGACTAATTTCCACTGATATGAAGATTTTTTACAACTCTCTAACTTCAATACAGAACAATCGAAAAGCTGTAAAGACACCTAGGATGCTGAAAAGTTTACTTGATGTATTAGAAACATGATTGATATGTGATCTAAGATGCAGAATTTTGGTTTTATTGTTTTACAGATTTAAATGTCTTTGTATTCCCCTTTTGTTATCTCAATAAAAAAAATGTTAAAACCCAGATAAACCCCGCCCTCGGGAGAAGGCAGCAAAGGGGTCTGCGCTGCTTTAGAGAAGAGGAAGAGAAAACTAGAGGTGCACGTAAAAACCTATTCATATACAGTATGAATCGCGATTCTGTCTTCTAACGATTCTAATGGATTCACAAGTTTCAAAATCAATGTTCTAAAGCAGCGGTTCTTAATACTGAAGTTGTTGATACATTTTCAGAAAATTTTAGTGTTTTAACGGATGACTGGGCATATGATGCAACTACAGTTGATCAGTTGAATGATTTTAATTATATTTGTTCTTCAATATAAGACTCAGTGGCCCCAGTGAAAATTAAAACAAGGTCATTAGTAAAAGGGCTTCAATTTCCCCTCCTTTGGTTCAGTGTGAGGATAATCCAGGTTGTAGGGAGGTATTGCTGGATTCCTTTTCACCTGTATCCGTGCAGGATATTTGTGAGATTGTGCAACAGTTGAACCCTTGAGTTGTTTTAATGATGTGGTTCCTGTAAGATTGTTTAAAGAAGTGGTTGGAACTATAGGTCCTATTCTTCTGTCTATAGTGAACAGTTTTCTTATTTCTGGATGTGTTCCGGAGGAGCTAAAGATTGCTACAGTCCAAACGCTCCTGAAGACGTCTTCATTAGATCCTGCAGTTGAAAATAATTATAGACCTATTTCTAAACTACCTTTTATTTCAAAAATAATAGAAAAGGCAGTAGCCAAGCAATTGTTGAAGGTAGTTAATGAGAATAACATTTTTGAGAAATTTCAGTCTGGTTTTAGAACAGACCATAGTACTGAAACTGCTCTTTTACGAGTGACTAATGATTTATAGATGGCAGAGGATGCTGGTGAATGTTCAGTTTTAGTTTTATTAGATTTGACTGCAGCTTTTGATATGGTTTGATATGGACTGCGGCGTTGGATTGGTTTGTGTCTTATTTGTCAAATAGGATATTTGTAGTGTTAGTTGCAGAGGAAGTATCCCAACGTTCTGAAGTTGTATGTGGAGCTCCGCAGGGATCCCTGTTAGGACCAATTTTGTTTTCAATTTACATGCTTCTGTTAGGTGCTATAATCCGAAAATGTAATATAAATTTTCACTGTTATACAGATGACTTACAGTTATACCTATCATTGAGTTCCAAGGATCTGAATGGTCTTGATGTCCTTCAAGCATGTTTAATAGATTTAAAAAATTGGATGGCTTTAAACTTTCTGCAGTTAAATACTGAAAAAAAAGTTGTGATAATTGGTCAGAGCTCGAGTAAAAATCAGATTGAGCTTGCTCTAAATAGGGTTTTTCAGAATAATAAGCAGGTAGTAAGAAATTTGGGTGTTTATTTTGTTACTAATTTAAACTTTGAATTTCATGTCAAGAAGTTGGTTCAGTCTTGTTTTTATCAGTTAAGAAATATTTCTAAGGAGAGACGGTTTTTGAATTTTAATGATAGAGAAGCTTGACTATTGTAATGTTTTGTTTTCTTCTTTGAATCATCGTAATTTATCGCATTTACAATTAGTGCAGAATACTGCCGCCAGATTATTGACATGAACAGTTATTTCATCATATTACACCTGTTTTAGCTTCTTTTCATTGGTTACCTGTTTTTTAAAGATTGATTTTAAGATTATTTTGTTGACATTGTTGTGTAATATGCATAATACAATTACCCTGCCTTATTGTTTAATGTATTTAGTTAATATGTCTAAGGGTGTATTATTTTGTTTATTTCCTGGGAAGGCCTCATATAGGCAAATATGTAACTGATGCATGTTGTAGAGGAAATTAAGGAATAGTCCTATTGCAAGTATGCCTTTACTTTTCATGTAATACCTTTGTATTATAACCAAATACAATTGTTATTGGTATTGTTTTATTGAGAAAGTGGTTTATTAAGAAATACACCACACATGATATTGTATTTGTTTTATTGAGAAAGTGGTTTATTAAGTTAAACACCACACTTGTTGTTTTAAGCATTTTTTAAGAATACATTTAAAACATGTAGAAGCAAGAGCACAGCTAGAGATGACACATGTATTAGCAAGAGCGTTGAAGAAAAAAGGTGGGCATTACCTCAGCTGGTGTGTTTCAGATGAAGTGTAAAAGACAGCAGTGCAAAAAATCCCAAAGAAGAAAAATGAGAATATACAAGGCCTTTTATAAACAACTTCTGGGGATTTCCAGTGTGATGTCACTTGTCTATAAAAGACTGAAGTGCAATGATGAAATCAGATGCTGCTTTGAGACCTGAAGAGCTCTCAGAACCATTGCTGATATTGCTTTGGGGGGGGTTAGTGTATTTTTTTTTACATTTTTAAACTACAATCATCCAACCTAAATGTTTCGTCACCCAATGTATTTGTGTTTTACAATTTATAATGTTGTTGATTCATATTTATATTGTGAGGAAGACACTTAAAAAAAAAACTTTCAAACTCTGAATTGAATTTATTTTAACTAAAAAAAAGTCAAGTAAACTAAGTAATAAAATAAGAATAGATTAATGATCACTGGCACAAACAAATACAATAAGATACAACTAAAATTAACTGTGTTTTAAGTTTTTCAGGTCGGTTTAACGGTAATATTCAGGTACATGAATACCACAGAAACAGAATAATCTATTTAACTTTAATATAACACTAGTTCGTCTTCAATGTATAAATAAACATTAATGACAGACAGCAGCAGGTTTATTTAGGTTGCTGTCTCTTTAAGACCTCATGCAATGATCAAACTGTTACACATAAGTTTTGTTTCTCAACTGTTTACATCAACTTAATAGCCTGCATACTGACAGTGTTTAGTATAAATCGACTGTTTACATGAATACTCATCATGACGGGCACTTTGACATATTTTTGTATGTATTTTGCCGTTTACGCGCAATAAGGCGCAGCGCGTCTCTATGTGTGCGCGCTTTGGGTGTGAGGTGGCTCACAGAAAGGGTCTCGCAGTCACAGAGCGCACAAGTACTGAATTGAGCACTTGAATGTTTAAAATTGTAAGACTCAAAAGCACGTGCAAATGATACATTTCGTCATCTGTTGCGAGCGTCTTTCACGTTGAAATATTTGCGGGAATTTCCCACGTTACAAGCACGGAAACTGCGGGAATCAGTAGAATTATGCGCAATCCCGCACCGAAATTCAAGCCCTGTTGAGCAAAGAACTTTTCAAGATTTATACTTTATTTAATACTTATATACAGTAGTTGTAAAATATTTGTACTGCTTACTTATTCATTTTTATAATAAACTGACTTGTATTTATATAACACAAGTCTGCCTCCCCTGGCACTGATTTATAGCTAAGCCAGAACAGACCACGGAGAAGTCTTCTGTGACCTATTTTGTAAGTATGAACTCAGATGCTTATGAGACAGGACAGATTCAACTTACTAAATAAATAAAATAAGGTAGAAGGTGTAGGAAAAATTAACACCATAAAACATGGCGCCCAACGTGAGGCAGATTGATCATCAATTACTGGCCAATTGCTCAACAGTTGGCTTACTCATTCGTATGTTTTGATGTTTAGAACATGAAATAAGAAATTATTGAGGAAAACTGAATCCTGCAAGAGAATAGAATAATTCAGATGGAATTATTTAAGTTAAAACGACCCAGAAAGGGTTGAGTGAGCATGAAAATTAGTAGACCTAATGAGCCGATAAAGAGGTGAGATAAAATCTCCTACGACAGGTCTCAGAGTGGCTAGAATAGTCAAAGAGACAGGACTTCTGTTAGGAGAGGGACAGAGAGCCAGACTCTCCTAACAGAGAGCCAGACTCTTCATTCAAGTTTATACAAGTGATACGGGCTTGAATAGGAGTAAGTCGCTTTGAAGGCAAAAGATTAACTGATCCTTTGGATCCCGTCCAGAATGAGTTAGAAAAGGGCAAAATACTCAAAAGTGTGTTAAAAAGTGAACACTAGACTTATGAGCTAGAAAATTTAAATAGTTAAAGAATAATAATGCCAGAGAAATGTAGGATGGCTACATTTAACATGGAAAAAAAGAGAAAGGCAGAATTATTAAAGGTTTAATTTAAATATTGAAGTTTTTTTAGCTAAATGAAATATTAATAAATAATATCTGAGAGGAGCAAGCACGGGGCACAAATTTTAGGTGTGCGTGTGTTGTAAAAGATAAGAAATCTGTGTAAATGTCTTCAACCATGAGAGTAGTGACGGTGCAGGCAAGATGTGGTTTCTGTCAGATGAATTATGGTGAATCTTTAAAACAGATTGCCGTGAAAAACCTTTGAGTGCAATGATCTTAAAATTTAAAATTAAAACCACAACAGCAACTGAGATGAGACAATAAATGTAGAAAGTAAGTAAAACTAAGCAGAGAATTAAAGTAGATATTTAACTTAAATTATTGGATGCTAAAATTTTCTTGTACTGATTAATTGAAACGTATTTGATATTACATACATAAAATAATGAAATTAACAGTAAGTCTGTTAAATAAACAATACAAATTAGAAACAACAACAGAAAGAATCTGACAAGTTAAAGAAATGAAAATAAGAGATGAGCAGCCAGGATCGTTGCAGCCCGTCCGCACCCCATAAAAAATGCCTGTAGTAGAAAGAGATTTACAACAGTCGCAATGAGAGTTGTAGAAGTTAGAGCTTGAATTACTCTTTATAGCATAAAGAGAGCAAAAAATTTGCTCAGAAATTTGTCAGAATTTATTCAGTATTTAAAAAGACTGTGATTAAATAATAGTGTATGATTAATAAAATAAAATAGTTAAAACAGGAAAGAGAAAATAAGTCAAGTTAAACCTTAGAAATTAAGTAAAGACAAATATACCTGGTTAAGGAAAATGGAAAATATTGATGAAAGTTGTTCCGAACAGAAGTGTAACTTAAAAAGATTAAAGGTGCTGTATGTACGTTTTTGACTCCACTAAAGCATAAAAATACCATAATATGTTTGCAGATATTTAAGAAACATGTTAAGTTAACATACTTGTTTATCTGAAAAACAATGCTACAGTCAGTTATTCTCCTTTGAAAATGTACGTTCCAGGCCGGATTATTGGTCTCTGTTTTGGTTTGTGAAACCCGCCCACTGCCAATTTACCCAATTGTATTTCGGCTCCCCGGGTTGTCATCAAAATCGTCAAGTGCGCTCGTTCCTATTGGTGTCGTCAATCTGCGTGTGCGTCAAGTCTGAGGAGGAGGGGCCGGGGGAAAAAAACCCTCTCCAATATTTTGAATTTGTTTTTGACTCTACTAAAGCATAAAAATACCATAATATGTTTGCAGATATTTAAGAAACATGTTAAGTTAACATACTTGTTTATCTGAAAAACAATGCTACAGTCAGTTATTCTCCTTTGAAAATGTACGTTCCAGGCCGGATTATTGGTCTCTGTTTTGGTTTGTGAAACCCGCCCACTGCCAATTTACCCAATTGTATTTCGGCTCCCCGGGTTGTCATCAAAATCGTCAAGTGCGCTCGTTCCTATTGGTGTCGTCAATCTGCGTGTGCGTCAAGTCTGAGGAGGAGGGGCCGGGGGAAAAAAACCCTCTCCAATATTTTGAATTTGGACTGCAATACCTAGTTCAACCACACGGTGTCAATCCTACATACAGCACCTTTAAGTCATTATGGCGCTTTTCCACTGCATGGTACGGCACGGTACGGTTCACTTTTGGGGGGTTTTCCACTGGGCACAGTACCTGGTACCTGGTACTTTTTTTAGTACCACCTCGGCTGAGGTTTCAAGTGAACCGTACCATTACCAAACGTGACGTGTAAACTCTGCTGATCACG
Source organism: Sinocyclocheilus grahami (assembly GCF_001515645.1). NCBI lineage: Eukaryota > Metazoa > Chordata > Actinopteri > Cypriniformes > Cyprinidae > Sinocyclocheilus > Sinocyclocheilus grahami. The sequence continues at coordinate 299,249 of NW_015506298.1, forward strand.
GATTGGCCGGAGAGGATCGTCACTACCTGCACTTGCGACACAAACACAACAGAACCGCTAGATTTAAATCAGCACAGTCTGCAGCGAAGGATCGAACACAACTGTTTTGAACAAGCGCGCCTTTTTTAACAACCAAAAAGTGGTTGTTTCGTTGTCTGTTGAGGAAGTACAGATGTTCCTCTCGTTGATAGCAGAGGAGCGGATCCAGCGAGAGCTTGATGGGGCGACACAATGAAAATGTTTTTCAGGAGTCGCGGCAATAGAGGCGGCGCAACTATAACGACATGTGAATAATCCCGCCCACTCTAAAGCGGTACTGAACTGCAGTGGAAACGCAAACCGATCCGTGCCATACCGTACTGAGCTGTGCCGAGCCGAGTCATACCACGCAGTGGGAAAGCGCCATTAGTTACAGAGCGTTGTGCAGCTTGTAAAGGGATTTAAAACTTAAACAAATTGTTATACAGGAAGGTTACAATTAGAGGATAATAAACAAATGATAAAAAAGATGATAATAACAATACATTTTAGAATAAGTAGACTAAAGAGATTACTAAACAGGGAAAAAGGAGGATAAGAGAAGTTGTAAAATCAAAAAACTAGGAAAAAGTCACAGAGTGCAGAAACAAATAGATGAACCAGAAGACATTAAGATGTACAATAACTCCATTAGACACTAGGAGTTTGAAACTTAGTGAGAGCATAAATATTAAAAAAAACAGAAAAGCGTGAATAGACCACATTACAAAATAAAATGATTTGCAGATGCAATTCTTAACCTGCTGGGAGAACAAGCAATTAGAAAAAATGTAGGATACACGTGAGCAGTTAGAAGGGCAGAGTCCAAGGTCAGACAGGACTACCACCGAAGCGCCTCAGTAGAATAATGCACGCTGTAATGACAAATTATGTACTATTAATCGCTCTTGAGTTAGAAGCTGTACTGTACAACAATGTACTGAATTGAAATCAGAATCAGTAGAGGGGTTCAAATACATTTAACCTTGATAGGGACAGGACAGTAAGAAAGGAGAAATATTGCAGCTAAGGAGAGTAACTAAATTCAGAATTATTGGCCAAAAGCTGAAATTAGACGGATCAAATATAAAAATCACAGAACTAAGAAGAGAGGAAGAGACCTAATAAGATAGTGAGATAGGAAGATTGTTAATATTTTAACGTTTAGTCAAATCACCTCCTGCTGCAAATGAATATCATAGTTAATGAATAATATACCGTATTGACCCGAATATAAGACAATGTTTTTTTCTTGGAAACACGTCTGAAAAAACGCGGTCGTCTTATATTCAGCCTGCACTTTTTGACATGTCAATAATACACCCACAACAATAGGTGGCGCCAAATACGCATAAAACGAGTGTGCCATGAAATACGTAATGTAATGCATGTTGTAAAGATCGCGAGTAAAAACAAAAGAAAAAGAAAAGCTTACAGCTGCACGAGTCGTGACTGTCACGTTAGCCTGATGGGACCAAACTCTCTTTGTGATTTTAAAACGTAAGACAGTACCCAGATTTGAAGACTACAGTAAGATTTAACTTCTACTGTTAATAAGATTTTGGTAGGCTACTATTAGATGGATAGCCTAAATGTCCTAATTCAAGTGGGGTCCCTTTTTTTTTTTTTTTATGGTATATCAAACAGTGTATATATTTTAAATGTGATTGTTGGTACATTTGACCAGTTTTTACCATACTTTCAAAACAAAAATTTAAATAGGAAAAATATGCAATATGAAAATAATTGAAGACATAATGTGTTTTACTGAGAAAAAAACAAGATTTGGTTTTTAAAAAGCCTTTTTCCAAAAGGTACATCTGGACAAAGGGGGGTCGTCTTATAATCAGGGTCGTCTTATATTCGGGCCAATACGGTAGTTATAAATATATACTATAATATAAGTTAGGGAACTGGAGACAGCGAGCTATAGTGCGATTAGAATCAGAAACATCTGAATGCTGGGACAGTGCAGAAACAGACCGGAGGCAGAAGGACAGAAGGGCGTATTTTACTCATGCTGCTGGAATGAGAGGAATTCCAGTTAAACAGGAGTTTGTAACACAAGACAAGAAACACATGTACAGGCAAAGTTGTTGGAGCTGTAGTTGACAAATGCAGTTAGAAAGCAGATAAGACCTATAAGAAATCAGGAGAACATAATAGTGCAGATACAGATTGTATTATTAAAGAGGCATAAAATGCTAATTTAAGTTGCGAGGATATAAATAGCTTATTACATAAATGCACAGGATATGTTATATGAGCAGAACCCATAAAAAAGTGAGAAATTTAACAGGAATAGAGGATAAACATTCACTATGGAAGGAAATGCTAATTAATGCATCTAAAGACCAAGTTGCATTGTTAAGCGTATGGTTATCTACGGAGGCTGATATACCAATAACAGATAAAGTAAGATTATTAAGAGATATGGGTTCAAATAGCCCAGGTGGATATAAATTAGTAACAAACTTTGAATACTGTAGAAACAAATTAAAGAAAGACCGGCTGAATATGATTTGAGCTCTAATATGTGAGAACCGCAAAATAAGTGTATACAGATATAACAAAAAAGTTAATCCTTCGCAAACACAAAATAAAATAAGTAAAGAAAAGAAGTATAATACTTGATTTCAAGCTATGCAGAGAGAAAGGAAATAAACTGAATGTGTCTAAAACAGAAAATCAGAGCACAAAAGCCTGGAGGAAAGATAGGTAGAATAAATATACAAGAAAAAAATTTATTAGGAAGTAATACAACAAGCTATAGGTCAGAAGATAAATGGGGATGAATGACCCCACTAGAAGGAAATCTGGTCATTTAAAAAGCATAAATGTAAAACTCAAATATAAAAATGAGTTGGGCGTAATAAAGTAATGATTAAAATAGAGATATAGCCAGGTGCCGGAAAAATAAAAGTAGTAGAGAAAAAAAAGAGAGGGCTGGAAAATAGCTCATAACATATTTACTCAGGATGAGAAAATAAAAAACAATTAGGATGGCAAAAAATATCAAAATTATGAGAATAGTTAAGTTGTACCTAAAGGTTTGTAGAACAAGTATAGTTTAATAAGAAAGCAGATGTAACCAAAGGAAAATAAATTATGAGGGAAAAAGATTAAAAGACTATGATATAAACTGAAATACGAATTGCTGAATGAAAGATTTTATGACTCAAGAGTAAATGAGAAAAATGATATTGTGTATCAACTACAGATTAAACAGATGCATTCAGCAGCAAGCGTATTAAGAAAAATGAAAAGAAAAGAGGTCAGTTAATAAATAAGGTTCAAAATTGGCAAAAAGTAAACTAATTAAAGTGATGCATAGATGGCTTTACAGTGAAAGAAAAAAAAAGAGGTTTATGAAGATGGATAGAGATACATGATCCATCTGAAAAACAAATTAAATAAGACTATAT